>NC_056525.1:224518264-224642099 GCF_019175285.1 Sceloporus undulatus
CTTTTCTTTGTATACCGCCTTTCCTCCAGATCAAAGCAGTTCACATATGTCGCGGCAAGGAGATGCAGAGACAAGAGTGGGGTTCACAAGCCTCCTCACAAGCCTTCTTCCAGCCAGGTTTTTGGCTGGGCTTTTTATTGTCATCTTGCTTACATTAGTCCACTGTTTGCCTTACAATCATTTGCTAGGTTACGTGCCCTTTTCTGCAGTGGAAGCAGGATGTGAAGACCAGCTAAGTCAGCATGGACTTATCTATCTGATTATGGATAAAGCATTGTCATCTTGAGAGAGGGTCACCTTTCTATGGTTTGCCAGCAGAACTGAAACATCTCAATCTTGATGAGCATTGCTATCCTGAGAGAAGGTCACGACCCCGTGGTTTTGCCAATGGGGTTGCCACACACATATCTCTCAGAAGTGGGCTTTTTTGGGCTGTCTGTTCAGACCCTAAATGTCTGACAAAACTACATTTCCCAGAAATCCATAGCATAGAGCCAAGGCATTTAAAGTGTTGTCAAACTGGATTATTTTTGCAATACAGATGCGGGCAAGTTGTTTGGGTGTCCAAAACAGATGGATGACAAAAGGCTGAGATTATAATCTTCTCTTTTTTTTTGTTCTCTGTCCTTCTCTTTTATTCTCTCTCTAAACCATGTTTCTTGCAAACAAATAAGAAAGTAAACCAATATTTTTGCAGCAAAAGTTGTTACTATACAGCACGGTTGTTAGGATTGTTAATAGAATTGAGAGATATTTGAAAGTGACCAAATCAGTAGTGCATTTTTCAGACTTGCATCCTACAAACTGCTTTTTTTTCACTACATTAATTTGCTGTGAGGAAAACTGGCATGGTTTAGCCTAGACTGCAGTGGTTAAAACCTCCTCAAAAACAGATAGGAATTTCATTGACACCTCAGTATTATTCAAAAGAGACAAGTGGAAGAATATTATTGAAAGTAAAGTTCTAAACTACTTAAACATCTAAGGGCTTTTGAAAACTTTATACACAAGCCCAGTTAATTCTATCATGCACCAAAGTGCCAAAAGACTGAGCAAGGATGAATGTTAATCCACTTTTATAAAATCAAAGGGTTCATACATTTTTTTTTACTGTAAAGAAATAATTTGAATAAAGTTTGACCCTTTCTTCAATAGTCTTTGGGTCAAATTGAACCCACCATTAAAATTCTCTAATATCTTTCTTCTATTAGCATTTCAAAACTCAATTTAAATATTCACAGAGCTCTTTTTAATAAACTTAACAAAATTCAGGTAATTTCCTTCAACTTTCTTGATTGAAGGAAGGCAGTAGGTAGAGATATAAAAAAGATGTACAGCTACGAGCAAAACCTGAAATCAATTATATATAAAAATAACATAACACATGGAATGAAATTAATCAAAAGGAAAAAATTTTCTACTATATGATTCTCTGGTCTACTACCTGCAGGCAAGGAACGTAAATGAAAAAAAAATCAACATTCTTCTCTCAGATAAGGAAAAAATTAATAAAAATGTTTCCTTCCTACAGATCCCCTGATGCAACTTATGTTAAAAGTGAGCAGGATGAACTTGCTCATTTAAAATAGCTCTCATTTTCCTTGGCCAGAGAAAAACAGCTCTTGCCTTGCTGTTAAGCTCAATTACATCAGGTTTTTATGGATCTGCAATGTCCAAAAAGTCCCCTTATAGCTTCGTACTCCTTGTTAAAGTTTTGTTGAAAACCTTGTAAATGGCTCCTTCACACTTAATTCAGAATGAACTAGGGGAGGGGGCTTTGAGGAGAGGTGAGGAAGGGTATGAGTTCCTGTCAAATATGAGTTTGCTTGTTCTGTTTATTGAGATTATGGCAAGGTGTTTTTGTTGAAACCTTCCAGTGGAGCCCAAATTTATCACAGGCTGGAGAGCAGAAGTTTCTCATTTAGACTTTGGATAGTATCACATGTCCTCACTACAGCTACTAGCTGTGTGTGGGAAAGAACAGGGGAAAACATTATGGTTGATGGTGAAAATTAATCTATATTGATCTGGGACTGAACTTCAAGGTTCTACAAGAATGTAGACATAGACTATGTGTTAGAACTGTAAAAGCTCAAAGTAGAGGCATAATGTTGGTCTGAAGCTATTGACTATACAGTTATATGCTGAGGTTTGGTCCCAAGATCCCCCATGTATAACAAAATCCATGGATGCTCAAGTCCCATTAAATATAATAACATAGCAAAATGGTGTCCCTTATAAAAATGGAAAATCAAGGTTTGATATTTGAAATTTATACTTTTTTTTGACCATTTTCAAACCGTGGATGCTTGAATCTGTGTATAAAAAATCCGTGTATAAGAAGGGCCGACTGTACAACATGTCACTGTTTAGTAAATTTAATTTCATCACAATTTGTGATTTGCTTTGTTCTTCTTTGGGTCATCAGATTAATAATTCTAGTGCAAATTTAATATCTTGTATCACTGGTACTAGTATCATATGATATTGCGGTGGTAGACTGCTTATGGATGTGTATAGTCTTTCCAAACTGTAATGTAATAAATAGATTGTTATGTATTTTTAAATTTGGGAACTTGGAATTTTTAAATTGTAGCAAAACTTACAGCTAAGGTTGAACAATGTAACAAAGAAAAAAGGTGTATTGCAGTTAGTTCAGAACCAAGAGAAGTAGTCCATTATATCTGGTTTCCCTTTTGCTGGAGTGTTACATATTGTTTGATTGCATTCTGACTTTTTTGTTTTTCTGAAATGCCCCCACCCCACCCCCAATGTACAGCCACCATTCTCTGTTTGTCTTTTTCATCATGTCTGAAGAATAAGATCATGACTGGCATAACTGTCTCCATTTTTCACGGTATTCAAATTTTTTCAGTGATTCTGTCTTTACATGTTCCGTCAGTGTATATATATATATCTATTCCAATATAAAACCAGTGATGTTAGAAAATAAGTAATTTTGAATAAAGATTGTTATAAAGAGTACTGTAAAACAGTAGTTCCTAAGTATTCTGGGCATAAAAACCTATGGGTCTAAACCCAGTTATTAGTTTGAAGCAAAACATCCATTAGGTCAGTGGGAGGTTGATAAGTCAGAAGCTTATATAAATTCTACTCACTTAATGGGTCAACTCTAACTGACAATATTAACAGTATTTATGTTCTGGCATTTGCTTAAAAGCATCTTCTAAGATGCTGTTTATATCCAAATAGATTTACTGAATTTTATGTCCTAACACATAATCTCCACTTGCAAACGTTGAATTCTGGTCCTGAGATTTGTTCTGAGAGAACAGACTCTCGCTGAAGCTAAGCAGTTCTGGATCTGATCAGTATCTAGATGGAAGACTATAATAGGTACTACTCCTTCCTTGTGCAGTGGTACATTATATCTACTGGTTTCCATTCCTAAGGAGATATATTCCACACACCAGGCTCCTGCTCTAGTCTGTTTTCTTTTCTCACCTGCCTTAGTTCTCTCTTGGCTTCTAGTCTTCGGTAGCCTTGGACCATGACACTCTTTATGGTGGGCTCTCCTAGTGATCTGTGTTGTTTCTTGTGTTTTTAACTTTTTTATTTGTACTTGGATCAGTGTGCTGTAGTAGGTAGAATATTACTAGGATTTGAACAATCTAGTTTCAAACTGTCTGAACCATGAAAATTAATGCGGATCTTTGGGCCAGTCATTTTTGTGCAAACTGGCCTATCTCACTGGGTATGTAAGCGGGTTACATACCGCCATTTGGGACGTCCTCAGGATGTCCCAGTTTAAAAAAGGGGCATCTCTTCTAGACGCCCCTACTCCTGTTACGGACTCTGTCCGTAACAAATGGCGGCGGCCGTTCCACACGGCCACTGCCATCTTGACGTAGCGGACTCTATGCATCTGCACTTCGCGTGGCACTTATGACGTCACGAGGGCGCCATTGGTGCCTCGCGGCATCATAACTGAGACGCAAGAAGAAGCTCCATTTTGGAGCTTCTTTTTTGCTTTGCGCAGGAGCCACGCGGTTTGGCTGCTGCAGCTCCCTCGCGGAGCAAACAGCAGCGGCGGTCTGTAACGGACCTTAGTCATTGACTTTTCTACATTTTTATTCTATCACAACATGGAATTGAAATCAATTTAATTTGCATTGTTAACACTTGACGTATACAAGATAATCAACAGCGTGATAGTGCCATTCCACATGCATATATACAGCTCTTTCTTTCATGTTTGGTGGATGAGAAGCTATTTGGCTATTGTGCAATACTGAAAGTGTATAAGATCTTGGTATGTAACTTGTTTTCCTGGTAGAAAATACTATACTCCCTGATTATACTAAGTTATATTCTCTGATTCATGTAAAGATGTAGGATTGAACTGATCACTGTCCTAGCCACTTGCATTGAGTGTGAGTGAGAAGAAATGCATCAAGGACTAGACTGTTGACCTTAACAGGACTGTGCACTGATTATGTACTGAAAGTTCTCCTTTTTTAATGGATATGTGAGTGGTATTCCTTGTGTGCTATATGGATACGGTCTTTCCTCTAGCATTAAACTCTCTGAATTGGCACATTGATTATCTACTTAGTTTGTTTTCTAACATTTGCTTTTAAATTTTTTGATGGTTTAATTGGGTGAACTGTATTTATTGTTAGCTTCCTTGACAGTGTACCTAAACACAGGAATAAATCAATTTTCATCTAAAAATGAAGTTTATTGTGACTGATTAATGGTGTTGCACTAAAAATAAGAATACTAATATATTTGTAACCAGATAGTTAATCAATGTGTATGTTTAGATATGTTTTTATTGCCTGAAAAGTGTTAGTTTGTTGGATCACTACTTTGGAAAAATTATTATTATTATTATTATTATTATTATTATTATTATTATTATTAAGTTCATTTTTATTTTTACTTATTCCCATTAATGGGACTCAAGATAACTAACAATATATTGTAAACAATACAAATTAAAACAATACAAACTATTAATGCAATTATAAATATAAAATTTAAAAATTATTCCACAATCTCTGAAGTTAAAAACATTAAACATTACAAATATTAAAAGTGCATTAAAAGTCTGTATACCAGCCTCGGAACAGAACTGCACAGCATTAAAAGTCCAACCTTAATTATTTTATAAACGCCTGATGACACAGACCTGCCATCGGAAGGAGAGCAAGGATGGGGCCATCTTGGTCTCTCTAGGGAGGTAGTTCCAAAGTCTAGGACCATTCCATCAAGAAGGCCTTCTCCCTTGTTCCCATCTAGCAAGCCTGGGAGGGTGGTGGGACAGAAAGAAGGGCCTCTACAGACAAACTTAGAGCTCTATGCAGCCCATAAAAGGAGATGTGGCCCTTTTAACCTAACCACCATTTTGAATTGTGCCTAGAAATAGACTGGAAGCCAACACAGCTGTTACAGCAGGGAGGTTATGTGTTCCCTGTAGCCAGCTCCAGTTAAGAAAGTTTGTACCTTTTCCATGGTCACATCTGGACCCATGAAAAGATGTTTCAGTTGTATCATAAATTTATTATTATTTCACTCATGTTGTGAACCTGTGAATTAAGAGTTTCATATAAACATTGTGAATCTTATGCTGCGAGAAATAACATGCAAACCCTGGTGAGTTTTTTTATTTCTTTTGTTAAAATGCTTACATTATATCACAATGTCATTTTGTTAATAACTCTGTAAAAATTTAAAAGAAAAAATAATTCCGCTGGTGTAAGTGTAAAGTAATGATCTGTTTTAATTTTTTTTAAAAAAATCAAGAAACGAGTATAGGCTTGTCAGGAAGAACTGCACTTCTTAATTTTTATTTAGGCTGGTTTCCATCTGTGTTTGTGAAGAATGGTGAGACCTAGCCTGAGAAAAATATTATTTCACTGGATTGTGCCACTATCCTCACTAATATACATCTTCACCTAGAAAGAAATCTCCAAGGATCCTATAGTTGACTTTAATAAATTCTGGGTTGTCATACATCCTTCTTGGTGAAATTGTTTGTATGAACCATACCAGAGAAATACTAGTGTTTGGAAAATTTAGTCTGAAGTCCTATAACTTGAGAGTTATTAGTTTCAGTGAGACTTCTGACTAGATAACTATGTCATAAGTAGGACGTGAGACATACAGCATTCTCTAATTAATAAGAAATGTCTCTACTTTGGATAACAATCAGCTTGTATGCAGACACACAAATGAAAACCTTTTGCTGCACTTGTATATGCTATTGCTTGTACATTATTTTGGTACAATGTTATTGGTTTTTTTTAAAGGCCCCCTTGAGGATGCTGTTGAGGATGAAGAGGAAGAGTGTCTGTCTGAGGAAAATGAAATTATCTCCAAAGAAGACTTTCCTCTGGAGGCAAACTTTTCTGCAGAATTTGAGTCTGGAAATTTGAGCTGTGAAGAAGTGGAGTACTTTTGTAATAAAGGTAATCAGTATTATGCAGTCCTTGGGACAGGTTTCATTTACGTTGTGTCACATTCCTTGGGAATATTTTGCACAAAAATGCCACTTTCAATATTCTCAGTTTTAACTGAACAATCTGTTATAGAGCTGATTATCTTACTAAGAGAATCTATAGTCTGTAAATAAATACTTATAAGGGAACTCAATGCTATGCTTTCAGCACTTGAAGTTGTAAAATACCACTCTGTTTTCATCAGTATTGAAATTGATTTAAAACACAACTTCTTTTTACAGCACACCTTAAAACTGCCTTGCTTTTGTCTGGTTTAGGCTCAGAGGCATTTAGTTCTGATTCTAGCCATAAAAATAGATTTTAATTATATAAAAGGCTTTTAACTATTTCATATTCACTGTTTCACTATTTCATATTTCATTAACAGAAATGGCTATCACAAATAAATTTACAGTGCTTTATAAATAAAGGTTAATAATAATAATAATAATAAATATTTTGTTTTTCATTAACCATTCCACCCCACATAACTCCCTGGATTCCACTTTCCCTTTTTGCCATGCATCTATGGAACAAAAATACAGCATCTCATCCATATGTCAATAAATGCACTTCAGTCCATTTAATACATAACAATTTATGTGGCTAATGTACTGTATTGCCAGGCTCCTCAAAAAAAAAAAAAAAAAAAATGAGTGTAATGTAGGATAGGTGTGGCACTTCATGATGCTCAGCCAAGCCAATTAGTATTTGATGATAATGTAGGAAAGAAAAGTGTCAAGCCATGATACAACTTCATTTGTGAAATTGACCCTAAGTTAAGTCATGTTGGATTAGAATAGTCTTTGTGTTTGCACATTTACTTCACATATTTTCTCTTCTTCTTGTGTTTCATGCTCAACACAAGATTTTCTGGCCTGACAGACATCTGAACTGGTAAACTGGATCGAGCATTCTTAGCAGATAAGAATGTCAAAGCATGATTTGTCGAACTTGGAATGTGATGTCTGAATCAGGCTATTGATTTTAATGGCAGTGTTAAACATATGCTTAATTCACTACCATTGAAATCGATAGGACTTGAGAGGCTTAGGTTTTCTATATTGTGACTCTCATTTATGAATGTTACAATGGACATTCAATGGAAAATGAATCTTGGTCAAGGTGTACTGCTGCTTTTAAAGAATAAGCCATATGTACAAAAAAAGGAGTCTCTTTTCTGAAAAAAAGAAGAAAAAGTAAGTCATGACTATAGAGACATAAAATATGTCCCATTCAAATGCTTTGTGATTCCAAATTCTACCTTACCTCCAAGGCTATGGAGCTTCTCAGTCAGAGATCAAAATCTTCCTGTTAGACAGAAAAGCAGTCTGGCAAATGATTTCTGGGGAAGACAGTAATATATGTTCCTAACCTTAGAGGGCTGCTGCCCTATTCCATTCGAAGCATGGAAAATGTGAAAAATATGGCTGGCTTATTTGTTCATTCAAAACATGTATTCCCCTCTTGTAACCATTACAAATACTAAACATTCATCTTACAGCAGTAAAATGCTCTAAGGCCTAATGACAACTGTCCTTATGATTCAGAATTATGAATGAGAAGTCCAATTTTGTACTTTCAGATTTGAGCATCTCATTCTACATACTGATGTCTCTGATTTTGTGGTCTTCAGAATTTTACTGGAGAGGTGGGATTAAGAATATCTTCCTGGGTTTTGGCACTGGTGGGATAGTTGGTATCAGCTGACTCCTTGTGAACCCCACAGATATTCAGGCTATTGATGAGGTCTTCTTTGGCGATCTCCTCAGATATTTCTGAATTGGCCAGCAATGTGACATTTGTTGTTGCTGTTAACTGCCCTTGAATTGATCTCAACTCATGGCAACCCTGTGGATGAAACATCTTCAAGACTCCATGTCCTCCACTGCTCTGCTTAGTTCCTGCACAGTCATATGTGTGACCTCCTTAATCTATCCATCTAGCATGCAGACTTTCTCTCTACTTTCCTCCACCTTTCCTAGCATCATTGTTTTTTCCCAGTGCTTTGTGCCTTCTCATGATATGTCCAAAGGACTAGTATCAACTTAAACTGTATGTTCCAGTACAGATTTGGGCTTGGATTAGCAAATGTTTGTGATGTGCACTTGCTGAGTAAGTCATTCTTGTGGCTTCAGTTACCCATTGATTAAACTGGAAAAATTGCAATCTATCATGAGGGCTTTGATGAGAGTAAACATAATAAAAATGGTTAAATAACTTACAAATTAATAATGACATTATAAATATAGTTATGGTGTTTGGGAGAAAAGCATTGCCTATGGGTCACAAGCTACATTAAATGTACAGAACAAGGATCAAAAGCATAGTAAATGGATTAAGTTTCTATAAAGCCTGTGGAGTTCTGGTGACTGATACAACAAACAAGCATTTTTAATATTAACTATGGCTATAATTCAAAGAGTACTTTAGACATGTGAAAGGTCTTGCACATGTGTGTTCTGAGGCTCAAAAGCAGTAATCAGAAAATAGTAATGTTTTAATAATTAGCTATATTAAAATTGAAAATGCACTGATGGGAAAGATCTATACCAACTGGTTAAAAATAGCTGTTTTGTCTATATCCAGTAGCAGTTAAAAATCTAGCTGGCTAATTCAAATCAGTATGTAAAATTCAGCTTCCACAGTCTGCTTTTTGGTGTTTGCAGCTCACTTAGAGGTGTAATGTCGTAGCTAAAGAAGCAATGACTGAGGGAATTCTCCTGACAATGGCAACCCTATGCTTCTTGGCCCTCTGGCTTAGAGTTTTAATCTCCTACAAGTTTTCCATGCCTACTTACTTACTGTGTGCCAATAATGTGCAAAAAAGCTGTCTCTGTGCCTTATCTATTGAAAGGCTCTTCCTTTCTTCATCTCATGTCTATAACTCATTGGTTCCTGGGGTTCTTGTTTTTCAGACCATTTGCCTGTTTTCCTTAGCCATCCTATTTTCCCCTAGCATTTCTACCTCACTTTGTCTCAGAGCTCATACACCTTTCCTGATCTTCAATACCCAAAGTTTCATAAAGCATCTTCTGATGCAGTTTCTCTGTTTCCCCTTGCCAGTTTCTTTAGGCATCATTTTCCATCTGTACTTCTGCCAGGTTCTTCTTTTTCAGCTCTTTGTCTACTATGCATCCTTCCTTAATCCCCTTTGCCTCTGGGCTTTTGTCTCATACCTTCCCTGTTTCCACACCTCTTCTCAGTCCCCAGTCTGCATGTTGTAATTTTTTAAATCTCAGCTAAATTGACAACCTCATACTATTGGGACTACAAACTTTGTTTCTCCCAGTAGCTGAAATTTTGCAACATGAGAGAAGCTAATCACTGCCAGAGGCCTTACTACCATAAACTCAACACAATAAAAATTGTTCTTGTTAATTGCTGTCAAATTGACTTTGACTTATCGCGACCCTATGAATGAGGGACCTCCAAGTCACCCTATCATCAACAGCCCTGCTCAGGTCTTACAGACTCAGTGCTATGGCTCACTTGACTGAGTCTATCCATCTGTAATATGGGCTTCCTCTTTTCCTACTGCCTTACTAATCATCATTATCTTTTCTAGTGAGCAATGGAATACTCTGTCCAGTTCTGGGCACCAAAATTCAAGAAAGAAACTGATAAGCTGAAGTGTGTCCAGAAGAGGGCAAACAAAATTTTGAAAATTCTGGAAACCATGCTCTTTGAGGAAAGGTTTGAGGAGTTGGGTCTGTCTAGCCTGGAGAAGAGAAGGTTAAGAAGTGACATGATAGCTGTGTTTTAATATCTGAAGTCATATTGAGGATGGAGCAAGCTTGTTTTCAGCTTCTCCAGAAACCAGGGAGATTATTGCACTGGCTGTTTTCTCCTGATCTGAGCATGGGCTGAGACTGTGTATAAACAGATATTATTGTACAGCTTTGGGCCCAGATCTGAGGCTTCCTGTACCTGATTGGGACTTCTCCTGTACTTAGCAAACACACACACACACACACACACACACACACACACACACACCTTCTTTTCTGTTCATTGCTGAGTATGGGAGAAGTCCTGATTGGGTATGGAATGCCTGTGATCTGGGCACGGAGATATGCGATAACATCCGTTTATACACGGTCTCAGCATGTGTAAAGATGGCCATCATTTTGGAGTGCTTTGATTGTGTCTTCCTGTATGGCAGGGGGATGGACTGGATGGCCCTTGTGACCTCTTCCAAATCTATGATTCTATGCCTGCATGTGATTTGTCCACAGTATGAGAGCCTTGGTTTAGTCATCTTGGGTGTTGTGACCCATTTATTTGTCTTAGCAATCCATGGTATCCATAGGAGTTTTCTCCAGCACCACATTTTGGTTTATTTCATTCTCTTCCTGTCAGCTTCCATCAATGGCAAGCTTTTACAGCTACACACGGAAGTTAAAAATGCAATGGCATGTAGAATCCTAACTTTAGTATTCAATAATATACTGATTGAGTCTCTCTTATCCAGAATTCAGAATTCTGAAATATATTACAATCCAAAATTGACCATGTGGGTGGCTTTGCTTTTAGATATTTCATGCTTAAAAGTATTAAAAATATTGTTTATAAAATTACATTCAGGCTATTTGTATCAGGTGTATAAAAACACAAATGAATTTCATGTTTAGATGTGGTTCCCATCTCAAAGATATCTCATTATGTATATACAGTGGTACCTTCCCTTACGTGGGGGATCCGTCCCCCCCCCCCCGTAAGGGAAATTCAGCATATGCTCAAACCCCATTAAAGACAATAGAGCTCGTGCCTGTGGCAGCGTGCGATGATGCACAGTGGCCTACCATGGGCATGTGTGCCATTACTCTTTCTGGCACGTGGAGCTGCTTCTTCCAGCATGGCTTTCAACATATGCTGGAAGCCACGTAAGGCTCACTGTACAAATGATGCGGGAACACTCTACAAATATTCAAAAATCTGAAAAATTTTGAAATCCAAAATACTTCTGGTTGCAAGCATTTCAGACAAGGGAGACTCAAGGGAGATATAGAACATTATACTACAGAATCTTGTCTAGTTTCTTTATAGCTTCCCTTCCAAGTCCCAGTCTTCTTCTGATGTCTTGGCTTCAGTTTCCATTTTGATTAATGACTAAGCCAAGGCATGGAAAATCTTTAACTATTAAGTGTCTTCATCATCTGCTTTAAGGTTATGTAAATCATTTGTGGTCATGATTTTTGTTTCTTTAATGTTCAACTGTAAACCTGCCTTTGCATTTTCTTCAGAAATTGTTCTAAGTCTTTGCACTTTTCTGCTAGTAGTATGGTGTTATCTGCATATCTTAAATTGTTGACATTTTGCCTTCAATTTTCACACTTCTTTCCTCCAAATCTAATCTTGTTTTGCATACGATATATTGGGCATACAGGTTGAAGAGAGATGGTGATAGTATGCAGCCTTACCTGACCTTTCCAATTGTAAACCATTCAATTTCTCCATATTCTGTCCTAACATTAGCCTATTGGCCTGAGAACAAGTTACTGATCAGGACAATAAAATGTTGTGGTACAGCCATTTCTTTTAGAGTAGCCCATAGCTTTTCATGATCTACACTACACTGTCAAGGTCTTTGCTATAATCTATAAAGCACAGGCTGATATTCTTCTGAAATTCTTTGGAATACTATTCAAAGATACAGCCATGTTAGTCTGTAGTATTAGTATAATACTAATAATGTATAATACTAATAATGTAGAATGTAGAATTAGTATGTAGCGAGATGTTGCAGAATCTTTGAGACTAACTGAAAGACATTGGCAACATGGGCCTTCATAGAAGTTAGTCTACTTCTTTGGATGCTTTTGGTGGAATCACAAAAAGTGGAGTACACCACTTTCGTGCACTATATTTTACAATCTATGTGTGAAATATGATCCACTATGATTCTTCCTTTCCTGAACCCAACTCAGACATCTGGTATTTCTCACTCCATGTATTTTAAAGATATTTGTTATAGAAATCTGAGCATCACTTTCCATGCATGGGAAATTAATGCAGTGGTCCTGTGGTTACTGCAGTCCCTGGTGCTTCCTTTTTTGAGGATTGGATGTATACTGAGTAATTCCAATCTGTGAGTAATTGTTTTATTTGCCATATTTGTTGACAGGCTTTAGTTACAACCAGCATAGATTCTGTCTCTGTAGCCTAAAGCAGCAATATTGGCATGCCATTTATTCCTGTTGATGTATTTCTCCAAGTGTTCTGCATGCAGCTTCTGCTTTACTTTCTAAAATTGTAGGTTCATCTTCAAATGGTTCTTCCTTGAATTGCTTTTTGATTTATCAGATCTTGTGGAAGAAGTCTACTGGTCTTCCTTTTCTGTTATCATCTTCTGTTCCTTTGCATTGAGTATTATAATAGTTCTCCTTGTCCCTGCACACAAATTGCTGCACAGTTGCATTCAGGGTTCTGTCCATGTTTCTGTCACCTTTTATTTTTTCTTCCTGACTGTTCTTAACTGCTTGAAGATTTTCATCTATTGAGGCTATTCTTTCTTTTTGGTTGCAGAGAGTGTATTTTTGCATTCCTCCCTGACAAGGTCCCTGTCTTTAGACCACAGTTCTTCTGGCTCCTGGCCAATTAGGCTTAATAATGTACATCTATTTTGTATATCATCTTTAAACTCTATGAGGTTGTCCCTCAGCTTGTATTTTGACACTGTAGTTGGTTTAGTGTTCTTCTTTGGCTTTACTTTAATTTTTATATTAGCAGTTCATGGTCTATGCCACAACCTGTTCCTGGTCTTGTTTTTGCAGAGACTATGAAGGTTCTCCACGTGTTGTTTCCAATTATGTAAAGGTAATGGTAAAGGTTTCCATTTGTCTGACTGTAAGGGTGGTACTCATCTCTGTTACTATGCTGAGGGAGCCACCATTGTCAAAGATGACTCCATGGTCATGTGGCCAGCATGACTGCACAGAACGCTGTTACCTTCCCACCAGAGTTTATCTATTGGCAGTTTTACATGCTTTCAAACTGCTAGGTTGACAGAAGCTGGGGCTAAGAGCTCATTTCATCATGCAGCATTTGGGCCAGCGTCTTAACTGCTGAGCCACGTTGTCCAATTATGTAGTCTATTTGATTAAGATATTGGCTGTCAGGTGATATCTGCCTGATGTCACCTCTTTCATTGTTTGAAGAATGTGTTTGTGATGAAAAAACTGTTGGCCTCACAAAATTCAGCCAGTTGCTGCCTTTCTTCATTTGTTGATCTTATGTCAAAATGGGCAATCAAAATGGTGAAAGGTCTAGAAACCATGCCCTATGAATATTGACTTAGTGAGCTGGGTATGCTTACCCTAGAGAAGAGAAGGTTAAGAGGTGATATGATAGTCCTGTTTAAAGATTTGAAAAGCTGTCATACCAAAGATGGAGCAAATTTATTTTCTGCAGCTCCCGAGAATAGGACCTGGATTATGGGTTCAAACTGCATAAAAAGAGACTCCACTTCAAAATTAGGAAGAACATCCTGACAGTAAGAGCTGTTTGACAGTAGAACAAGCTGCCTTGAAGTGTGGTGGAATCTCCTTCTTTGGAGGTTTTTAAACAAAGGCTAGATGGCCATCTGTCAGGGGTGGTTTCATTGCCACTGCATGGCAAGCGGTGGACTTGATGGCCCTTGAGATCTCTTCCAATTGTATGATTCTATGATTCCTTTAGTCTTTGATTTTGCTCTCTTTCTTTCTTTTGTATTTTAACCATCTGTCATTAACAAGATATTTTGGTGTGTGTACAATTGCCTCATGGCCTCCAGTACAGAATCTTCTAGTTTCTTCTTCTTCTGCATCTGTGTCTGTAGTTGGAGCATAAGCTTGGATTATGATTATATTGATGGGTTTCTCCCTGAAGTCTTATTAATATGATTTGGTCAGACTTTGCATTATATCCTTACTATTAATGCCATCTCATTTCATCTTCATTTTTCATTGCCTGAATAAAACACTGTGTAATTATCTGACTCCAGATGTCCCGTTCATATCCACATTAGCTCACTCACCCTGAGTATTGCAATGTTTGTATGTTCCATTTCTTGTTTCACTATGTATCTTCCCTTGATTCATGCTTCTCGCATTCCATGTTCCTATGGTATGTGTTGTGCATCTTTGGACTTTCCTTTCACCTCTGAGCACATCAACAGCTGAATGTCCAGTTGGCTTGAGTCATAAGTAGCCACAGTGGTACTTGTAATTGTCCTCTGCTCAGTAGCTCATTGAGTGCCATCTGAGCTGGGAATTTCATCTTCTGATACTATCTCTTGTTTCCTTCGGGATTGTCTCATCATAGAGTTTTCTTGATAAAAGACATTCAAAAGAGGTTTACTGTGCTTCCTTCTGCACTGTACTAACATGTTAGCTATGGTGTCATTGCTATTGTCTCTGAGAAATCCTCCAGCAGTGTCACCCCTCGCTCCACTGCTGCAGGCAACTGCCCAGTAGCTGTTAGACACATTTAATCTGGCTTCATAGCAAACATTTGTCTCACTTGGGAGACCCTACCATCAGTACTGCTATCATCAGCATAACTTCTTGCCTGACATAATCCCAGCACCATGGAAAGGTAGTGCCATTTTTTTCATGCATATAAATTTAGGATTTATTTATTTATTTTATTTATATCCTGCTTTTCTCCTTGGGTGGAACAAATCTACAAATGCAATGCAAAGATGCCATTTCTGAGTATCAACTTAATGCCAAATGAACCTTGCCTTCATATTTTTGTAGAGAAGCACCTTTTCATCCAGTAGTTTTCACTGAGTAGCTTCAGCTCTCATTTTCACCACAGTAGCTTTTGGAACCATTCAGCAGTTTGTCCTGCTGCATGTGGAATCTGCAATGGTGAAATGAAATGAGAAATATATCATTGCTATACACTGGAAGCATGTAAATTATTTCTTTTAGCTATATTTCTGGTTCTTGGTTCTGAAAAATTAGAATAATCAAACACTCCAAAATATGAGCTGAAACAGCTACTTAATTACACACACACAGAGACACAAAACTAACATGTTGGTTGTTCCCAGGACGTGGGTTTTGTGATGAGAACTGTTGCTTTCTCAAAGACCAAAACAACAGCAACAACAACAAACAACACTTTTTTTTAAAGGGCTTTATGCTCTTTGACTACTTGACACTCCATGTGGCAGGTGATATGTATAGTAATGTTTAGAAAAGAAGCTGTTATACTATCCTTCACTGCCACTGCTACAAATGAAATTGGAAAGGATATTTCTAAGGATGAAAGTGTACATAAACCCACTAATCTCTTTCCAACGGAGGCAGTGTGACAGAAAAGGCCTACTTTGAAGTATTTAGAGACTGGATGGAGTAGGAGAATATAAAGTCATTTCTTGGATTAAAAAAAATACTTTAGAAAGCTTTGTGAAATCGTAAAGGGCTCCAGGAATGTATGAAAAGGACCTTGGAAATTCACATGAAGTAGCATGGCGTGGTTCTTTTCTTCTACAACCTTCTTTGTAATGTTCCAGATTTTTGATGTCCAAACATGCTCCATGCTCTATAGCATATCAGTGAATCACTTCTTTGGGTAACTTTAACTTAATAAGTATGAAACAGAAATACAGACTAGTCGGTGACATAATTTGTTATGAAAAACATAGGTGATTGAGGACTCTGAAGGCCTGACACACGTACTTAATGAAGTACCCAGATCTCTGCATGGTTTGATGGAGGCCTTGGACTTCAGGCACAAATAGAGATTACAGTGACTGCAGGATATATACCTGTAAAATTGGCCTACTGCTCTTAAGTTATTGAAATTTGAAAATTTGCTGCAATTCGGTAAAAGGATAATTTGGAATCTCTCCTACACACACAATTCCATTTCATTTGTAGTCAGTAGTAGTGTTGGGGTTCATTAATCTTTCAGAATTAGCTATCAAAATATCTTTCCCTTTCTAAAGAACTTTATCTGTAATTTTCATAATAAACATTTAGTATATTTTTATTATTATGTATTAAGGTCACCCTTTTTGGGATGTTACCATTGAGACATAAGATTTTTCTGTGATTCCAGTGGTGCTCAAAATTCAGCAGGAAAAAAGCAGTGAGTCTTTATTTTAAGAGGACGTAATGTATGAATTTATGGTTTTATATAGATGTAGCATTTCATAGAGAACCAGCATGATGGAGCATTGGACTAGGATACTAGGGCCCTATACAGACAGGCCAAAATAAAGCTGCTTTGGGTCACTTTGGAGGTATAGTGTTTCGATGATACATGCGTCCTAGGAGTCTGGAAGCTGCACCAAAGCTTCACTCCAATCCTTAGGACTGGAGCCTGGCTTTGGTGCGGCTTCTGGACTCTTAGGACGCATGTATCATTTAAACAGCATACCTCCAAAGTGACTTGAAGCAGCTTTATTTTGGCCTGTCTGTATTAGGAGAGCAGGCTTTGAATCCCCATTAAGCAATGGAAAATCCATTGGGTGACCTTGGGCAAATCACACTCTCTCAGCTTCAGAAGAAGACAAAGGTAAACTCCCTCTGAGCAAATCTCCCCAAGAAAACCCTGTGATTAGAGTTCTCATAAGATGGAAACAACTTGAAGGTATACAATTACAACAAGACACAAACAGGGGAGGATTTAGTTTTCTGTGGGAAATTTGTGGAATGATATTGAGACTTTTTTGAATCTCTTACCCCTTCTGCTTTGGAATCCAGAATTTAGTAATATCTTTCATTTTTATGTAAGACAGCCATTCTTGACTCAAATATAATTTCATGTTTGCTTGTTTTGAATTTATAAGGACTCTTGTTATGATGCTGTAAGAAAAGGAGGGATTTGTTTTTGCAATGTTTCCTTATAAATATCCTCATGGTTATAGTCTAACTCAAAACTGGACTAAAAACCAGTATTTTAGAGCATGAAACTATTGCTGTTTATACTACTGTGAAGCTTAATAAAACTTTCCTAGTTCTTTCTATATATTTATTGAGTCATTCAGTAATCAATATGTATTTTAGTAATTATTTAATAATATGCTCATGTGGGACTGTTTCATATTACAAAATGAGGCAATAGTATACAGTTAGGTAGGCAAAGCACCAGAGTGCTCCACTCATATCTGCACCATCAAGAGCATAGACAATACTGTTTACAGTTTAACTGAAGCCATAGAGTATTACCCATGTTGTAGTAGAGTGTTACAGGTAAGACATATTTATCTTAGGTGTGGATAGCGAAAGATGGTCGGGACCATCTTGGTCTTTGGCCAGGGGAATTATTGAGATGAAAGTACTGATCTGCATCCACGCTTTCCTCAAAAACAGAGATAATGATACCATCTAGACTGAAAGTTAGTTGCATCAGATTTGAAGCACAAATGACATTATTACAGGAAGGGGGAGGGAATCTGGGCAGAGAGGAATAGAAGCCAACTTGGTGGTTGTCCAAACAATATTAATATTGTATGTGGATTTATTTGCCCAGTTATCTAGATGTGAAGAATAACATACATTTTACTACTGAATGCCTACAAGTTGCATGTACTGAAAAAGACCATGAAGGTCTGAAGACTGCTGATAAGCAACTTTTACACATTCTTGAATCTGGAAATGTGTTCAAGAAAATGAATGCCTATGATGCAGTGCCAAGGCCACATTGCTCTACATATAAATGATCTAGACCTATGTTTGTTCATAAAAGTGGCAAAAATTAGTAGCTGGCACTGTCCTATCTTTCTCCAATGAACTTCTGATTTTTTCACGATGTGTAAATACCACTGTACACAGATAATACCACTGTAATCTGACAGGGATACAGAGCATGTCAATGTCAAAAATGTCAAAAAAACATTTTGTGTTTTGTAGTATAGGAGAAATTCATGTTATTGAACATGAAAGTGAGCAATAGTCAAATTTGTCCAAGTAGAATTCTATCAGGCCTCACAAGATTCACCCATCCTGGCTGAGTAATGTAAAATAAGTAATTTTTTTAATAAATGAATGTCATGAAGGTGCAAATACTTTCTTAAAATGATAGGAACATAATGTAGTCCACCTTGCTGATAGATTTCAAGGCTGTTTTTCTGCTGAATTAAAGTTTTTGATTTGAATAATAAAGGGTTGTCATAAATAAGTGTAACAGTGCCAGATTTCTGAACAAAGTTGTGGTTGTTTGAATATTATCAACCTGAACCCTTCAAAGAACCTGTGGCAGTGGCAGCATGTGGATTCCAAACTATAAGGGAAACGTCTTCAAAGTGAATCATGCCCTGTCATGTACAACAAATTTTCCACAATACCACAGATCTTACCCTGACTACCTAACTTTGTCCCCATCTCGACTTGAACCAAATCAAACTGAGTATTGGTTCTAATATTCACTATAGCTATGCTGATCAATTTTTCTCTTAGGCATGCTTGTCTCATCTGTAATTTTAAAGAAACTCTGGTTACTTTTGATAGCAGGTAATATTAGCAACAAAGTACGTCCTATTTTGCACATAATTATAAAGTGGATTTGTATACAAAAGGTAAGAGGCTTGAGAGGAAATCTCATGGTCCAGTGTTCTGTTCTTGGTGTTGTATGTGCAATTAGAAAACACTAGCATTACAGCAACACTGGTTATTTCTTGTTCTCTGCATACCTTTTCTCCTTCATGCTATGTTTGTGTGGAGTAGTTGTTGACATCATCTCTGATGCTAGCCAAATCCTTGGCAGCCTAGAAAATTATTTCCCAGTGTCCCTCGTACCTTCTGTTGACTGATTTTATGTGAGCATGTGTAAATATTTTCTGCAGCTTTTGTGTCTTGCTCTGATATTTAATATGTTTGCTGTTTTTCTTTCATTATCCCTGTGTGTATATTTTAAGATCAGCAGGAAGGCCTTGTTATTTTTTTAAAAAAATCATTTCAATCAGTAGTAGCTTTCTCCTCCCAAGCAGTGTCTTTAATGACATATTTTCTGCTCTTCTAATGCTAGAGCAATTGGGAAGCAGGATCAGCATAAGGCAGCTATACCATAATCACTTTGAGTTCAATAGGGAGGTCTTTACAGACAACTTTGTTCTTTTTTTCTTAACGGGATTAAGATGCTCAGCCCTTTAAATTTCTTGCATATAACATTGACATTTCCAGAGTGTGCTTAGACCAAAGAGTTCAAAGTGAAAGAATAATAAAAAAAAACCCAGCCAGAAAAGCCAATATGACTTTGTTTTTTACCTTGCTGGAGGAGCTGTTTGCGCAAATCGTCTATAAGCTTATTGACCTGCATCTTTGACTCCTTGTTTTCTCTGGATTTGGCTGGAGTGTAGACACTGATAGAGCACTGATAGAGGTGATTGAACAGCCCCCAGCTTTGCTTGGCATCAGGCCTCTCAACCCCCCCAAGGACTGACATTATCTCTCTCTGACAATATTTCATGTTTCCTCAAGCTTGCACTTCCTTAATTTTATTATTTATTTTAATTCTTGCTAGAGCCTTTATGTAGGATTCCCCCCACCCCAATGAAGGGCACATTAATTCTTTTTGGTAAGCAGAGATAGTGTATAATATATGATGATGGGTGTTTTCTTCCTAATGGAAAGAGGAAGAGGCTTCTGGTTATAATGAAAAGAGTATATTTAAAAGATCTTCAAAGGATCAACACTACCAAATTCCTAATTGTTTTGCACATGTATGAAATTTGAGGATTAGTTTGCTAAATGTATTTCAGGATATATTTAGTCTCTTGCTCAAAGGCTTATTCAATCTAAAGAAATTATCTGTAAGCAAGTAAAAACACTGCAAGCACAGCCAGAACATAGTTTCTTTTGCTGTTTTCTCTGCAGCTCACACTGTGAAAGAGGCAAGTTGCATGCCAAAACTGGAAGCTGATTTTGGGCTGATGTGTGTGTGTGTTCCTGTGTGTGTGTTTAGTTTGTTTAAGGGAGGTCATATTTGAAGAACCTTCTCATTATGTTCATAAATGTTAATTCTTATGAATAATTACTTTGGGTCATGGTACAATGATATAATCTCTTTTAAAGCAGATCTTGGATTTGATAAGAACTTGATTTTGATTTTGCCTTGGTCAGAAAAAAAAATTAGATATACTGTATTTTCTGGCGTATAAGGCTATTTTTTAGCCCAGGAAAATTTTCTCAAAAGTTGGGGGTCATCTTATATGTCAGGTGTCATCTTCTAGGGCTGAAACTTCTGAGCCGGACTGGAGAATGTGCAGTCACCGCATATGGTGGGGGGAGCTCAAAAACGGCCGCGACTGCATACCCTCCATATGTGGTGACCATGTGAAAGCAGCAATTGTGGCGCTGTACAAGTATGGTTGAAGAAAATCTTGGAGACAGGGAGGGCTGGGCAGGCAGGGAGAGCTGACCAATCCAAGCAGGCTTTGTATACAACAAGTTTTCCTGCTAAGTACCTGCATGTCATAAGCATTTGAATTAAAATTACCATATTGAAATCAAATCTGATGTTTTAAAATTTTTATTTGGTGTGCGTTGGAAGAGGGGTAGTCTTATACGGCGAGTATATCCCAAACTCTATATTTTAACTGGAAAAGTTGGGGGTCGTCTTATACGCCCAGTCGCCTTATACGCCGGAAAATATGGTAAGTTAAATGAAAATACAAGTGTAGAGTGTTATTTGGGAAAGACCTGTCTGATCACTGCATATCAAGCCAGAAAGGAATTCCTTCTGCAAGTCAGTTCTAGGAGGCAGGAGAGGTTTGCCTTCTCATTCATCAAGTGGTTTGAGTATGCTTATAGAATTAATTTCCAATTACTTTCTCTACAGTGCTCTTGGTTTTTAGTTGTGTTGAAATGTTATAATTGTATAGAATGGTAAATATGGAAGCAGGTTTGTATGTGTTGGACTTTTATTTAGCTGTGTTGTTGCTAGTTTTACAGTTTTATGTAAACTAAGAAGGAGTTAACCACTGAGAAAGTCATATATCTTATTTTATCTTTTATTCTATCTTGGCAAGACAGCACTGTTCTTGATATATCCTTATGATCTCCAGTGCTCTGTGCTGTTCCCTGAAGCAAACAGTACTGGACTAGCTACTATCAGACTTGTAATAATTGGCCTGATAGATTCTTGGCAATTGTTATCTTTCTAACACTCATGATCTCATCCTAGATATAATAATCATTAAGGCCTATCATAATGACAACACTTCTATTGACTTCAGTTGAACCAAGCATAGGCATAGATAAACATGATGATGCATGCCTTCAGTGCCTTGATCCGTTCTCCAGCTGCTCCAGCAAATAAGCATTTAGTGCTCTTGCTGCTGCATGAGTCCAAAATTCCAGGTGGAGTTAAAGAGAAATTATTCAAATGTTGGGAATGGTTTATTCTTGTGCATGGACCATACGTGAGTGGAGGGAGTGGAGAAAATATGTATTTTTAAAAACAAGCCTCCAAATGTAATGAACAGTAGAATGGTCCTCAGGAAGAAAAAATAACTGAGTGGTTTCAGAAAAATTCTTCAGTCAGATTGTTGTGAATGAACATGTCAGGATCATCTGCTGTAGCTGGACTAAAATTGAAATCTGGAGATTGTTCCAAGAATGTTGGAACATGCTGCTCTTTCTTGGTGTCTTACTTATTTGTCTGGGCTTCATTTCTAGGAACTGACCTGTACCTGCCTTGGTCGGATGTTTTTGTCTGACCTTCTTGGGATGAAAAAATAGATTCTGTTTACCTCCTGAGGTACCTTTGCCCCCGCATTTCTGGGTCTCCTCCATTGTGTGTCAGAATAGCAAACTTTTCCTAGACCCATATGTAACAGCACCTTTTATAAATTACAAGTAGTGTATTAATGTTGCCATTTCAAAGCCATTTTAAATGCTGAATATGAGCTGATCATTCACTTTGATAAGGACAATAATCCAGTGCATTGGAAATCTGAAATGTACCAGTTTGTTTACATGCAATAGTAATTTTTGTACCAGGCATTTTAGTTCGTGATTTAATGCAAGACTCAACTATATCTTATATGCTTTTGTTCTCAATGATCTAAATGCTGGTGGGAAATTCTAGAATGTTCTTTAATGATGTATTATCAGTCCTGATGTAAAGAACTTAACACAGCATATTAATATGAATTTATCAGACAAACTGCTATCATTCTACATCTGTGGTTTTGGATAAATGCTCTTTATAACAGGGTTACCACACTTGGTAGGATAAAAATTCAAGCATTTTTGTCCAGTCACATGTATTAATAGATATTAGTTTATATAGATTTGTAGCTCACTTCATTCCCTTAAAGTATCAATTTCAAAACAATGTTTATTTAGTCCAATATAATGTACTTACTCAGGTAGTGTAGGTGTTGAAGTAACACTGGGAATGGCAAATATCATACCAGATGATATCGATCACGATCTTAAAAAGGTATATGATTATACAGGTGGGAGAAACAACAGAAATTGAAATTGTAGCAGCAATTCTTAGTGCCAAAAAGGTAAGTTAATGTTGAAATCTAAAAATGACTTATCTCTTTGGTGATCAGAAATACGGATTTAGACATATATATATATATATATAATTATCTCTCCTGCACATAAATTATACACATGAATTCACATCAGGGAGAGCCAGCGTAGTGTAGTGGTTTCAGCATTGGCCTATTACTTTGGGACCAGGCTTTGGATCCCTGCTTGGTCACTGAAACCCACTAGGTAATTTTGGCAAGTCACACTCTCTCAGGCTTAACGGAAGGCAAAGGTAAACCCCCTCTGAACATATCTTGCCAACAAAACACAATGATAGGGTCACCTTAGGGTTGCCATAAGTCAGAAATGACTTGAAGGCACATAACAACAACAGTGCACACACATATGCACAAAAATGTTGTGTTTTTTTCTGGTACCATTTGGGAGTCTTTGAAAAATTTCAATCAATGTAGTGTTATCTTTGACAATGAGGGCCAGTGTAGTGTAGTGGTTTGAGCATTGCACTACAACTCTGGAGACCAGGGTTCAGTTCCCAGGTTGGCCATGTAAACCCATTGGGTGACCCTGGGCAAGTCACAGTCTCTCAGCCTCAGAGGATGGCAACAGTAAACCCCCTCTGAAGAAACCCCATGATATTTTTGCCTCAGGGTGCCATACACTGGAAATAACTTGAGGGCACACGATAACAACAACAACAACAACAACAATGTATTGTCTTTGGGGTTTTATTCCAGAAGCAAAGGCTAAGGGAAAGCAAATCTTGAAAATATAAACTGGAAGCTCTCAGGAAACTGTAAAACCATTCAGAAGTAATATTGAAAATAATCTTATGTTCATTTGCACCTTCTTTCGAATTTTAATGTGTAATTTTGAAAAATTTGTATGTTGCCTCACCAAGGTGGGTGTTGTGTTCCATGGAATATGTCTGATCCTTTTTTCTTTTCCTTAGGAATTAGAAAGCTGTGTTATTTAAGCATGAAAGTAAAGTACTGTTTGTCAAAATCACTTTTTAAAATGTCACTTTGTAAGTAATAAGCACCTATTATGATAGGTAGCAGTCAGGAGAAAAGAACATGAAAACATGAGGTATAAATGATGCTAAATGACTGCAGTAGAAAGCCAATGATTTCTTTTCCTCCCCTTTTGTCCTTTTATTGTCAAGACAAAGCTGAGTTTTGCTCAAGAATGAAGTGACATAAAAGTGTGTGTGTGTGTGTGTGTGTGTGTGTGTGCATGTTAAAAAAATTAGAATATACCAGAATTTTTCTTTTACTAAAATACAAGCCCATAATACAGTAATTATGATCTTGGATGGATAGTTGGCTAATGCTAATAATAATAATAATAATAATAATAATAATAATAATAATAATAATGATTTAGCCTGCCCAATCACAAGGAATCAGAGCAGGTTACACCAATAAAGGAAGTACAAACCAAATAAACAATAACAATACTGTACAATAATGAAGCAATTCACAATAGCAATAAATAGCAAAAAATACATAGCGATTCACAGCAGCAATAAAATTAACAAAGGAAAGTACATAGCAATAAATGAACAAAACAAGTAAAAAAGAAAATAATCCCCACTCTCAACCCCCCATCCCAATCCTAAAAACAATATAAATGATACACAATCTTAAAATATTACAATCTAGGACCATAGGGGGAAAGGGGGAAAAAAACCAACAGCTGGGCTCCTTGGCCTCTAGAGTCTCTCTGCTGGCCCCCAGGATTTTCTGGGAGAGGCAGGTGATGGTTCTTGGGGTGGCAAGGCAGCTTTTTAAAGTGCTGTCTGTCTGTCACACCTCCAACAGCTGGGCTCCTGTGCCTCCAGAGTCTCTCTAGTTGAATGGGATGATATCCAGATGAAACATGCATATAGTATAATTTTCACCGACAGTCAACTGTTGTTTAATTGCATTTTCTTCTTGTTGCTTCTGTTTTTTAAAACAAAAACTTTTTGAAACAAATGAAACAAGAGTGTAATTTTCAAAGAATATAGGGAAAACACAATTGAAACATCTTCACTAAGGGAACAGCTAGACTGGGAAGAGCTGCTGAAGGAAGATGCAACTGGAGGCCCTTAGAAAAGCTTTGTGGGTCTTTTTTAAATTGTTCTGTTTTATGGGAGAGCACTAATAGTAACAACAACAACAGATGAAATGGTGAGATTGGTATTTTCTGTTTCTATCTTTTCCAAATAAGAGAGAGATCCTGGATCCAGAATTCATCCTTATTATAAATCTCTCTCTCTTCCACCACCAGACTACCTTTTGTTTAGACAAGGGTTTGGTTTTTAACTGATTGCTGTGAAGCTGTCTTTGAATGATTGTGTTTTTGTGTGGACCCACACACTATATTTTTATCTTCATTGTTATGTTTTAAATTATAAACTGTTTTAAATTAATTCTGCTTTTAATACAATGATTTTATTTTGTTTTAATTTATTTTGAAAGCTGCTTTGTGTCCTATATTTGAAGAAAGGTAGGATGTCATTACAAGTAAATAAACAAAATACATCTTTATTTTACTAATAATTAGTGATGTGTGTGTGTGTACCCACATTTGTAGGATTACTTTCCTTTAGCATTATGTATGAACACTGAGTTAACCTTACTGAAAACAATGTGATTTAACTTCTCTGAATATACTGTACAAATGTGGTTTTAAAGACAGGCCAGGCAAATTCCTATGAGAGGGAAAGAGCTGTGTTTGGCTCAACCTGAGTCTTTGGGGAAGAATGGGAATTCTTAGTGGCTCCTGGTGAATTTCCTATTGTTCTCTGTAGCAGATATTTAGAAAGAGCAAAGGGTAAACAGGTTTTTTTTTTGGGGGGGGGAACAGTGGGTGTAAAAGAAAAGAGGAGGAAGAACTAGATATCCTGAAATACAAAGAGAGAGCACAATGAAAACTGTGCTACTCCAGAGACTTAATACATAAAGGGCCCGAACAGACAGGCCAAAATAAAGTTGCTTCAGGTCACTTTGGAGCTATGCTGTTCAAATGATGGATGCATACTAAGTGGCCAGAAGCTGCACTAAAGCCATGCTCCAGTTCTAAGGACTAGAGCGCAGCATTGGTGCAGCTTCTGGCCTCTTAAGATGTGTGTCTCATTTAAACAGCATACCTCCAAAGTGACCTGAAGCAGCTTTATTTTGGGCCCTAGGGCGGGGTACAGACCGCCGCTTTGCGGCAGTCTGCTGCTGCCGCCAGTAGGTCCGCGGGAGAGCCGGAGCCTTCAGACGGCCCGACTCCCGTGCGGACCGAAAAAAGAAGCTCCAAAATGGAGCTTCTTTTTTCGTTGCGTTTGCGACGTAGCGAGGCGCCAGGGGCGCGCTCGCTACGTCAGCAGCGGCACGACGCGTACGGACGCTAAGCGTCCGATACGCAAAGATGGCGCCGGCCATGTAGAAGGGCCGGCGCCATCTTGTACGGACAGAGTCCGTACTAGGCCATGGGGCGTCTAAAAGAGACGCCCCTTTTTTAAAATGGGACGTCCTCCGGACGTCCCAAATGGCGGTGCAGAAAGCACCAAAGTCATTTTGAAGATCTCCGGGACCTCAATATTAATATTTCTTTGAAAAAAAGCCATTTTCCTTTTCAAAAGTAATATTCATTATGAAGTTCAAGGAGCTCTCTATTTGGTAGTAGGTTTGATTTTTATTTGTTTTTCCAAGAGACAGTGGAGCTATTAGTAGCACTAAAAGACCATAGTTTCACAGCTATTTACATATCTCAAATTCTGGCCTGAAACAGATGGGCCAAAGAAGCAGCTTCCAACCACTTTGGTGGCATGACATTCAGATGACACTTTTTCTGAAAGAGGCCACACTAAGGCAGCAAGAGCTGGAACTTTTAGGAGCAGATTAAATCCACTCTTCCTGGGAGCCTGTTTGAGATGGCGCTGCCAGCTAACTTCAGGAGTGGGCTGTGTGGTTGCTGTGGTCCCAGCGCAATCACAGATGGAGCGGCCCCTGGCTGCTCCTTCTGGGCCATCTGTTCCAGGCCTCTGACTGTTGTTTTAAAATTTAAATTACATGCCTCTGAAAATGGGAAAGCTTAAAACAGCAATACCCTATAATTTTTAGATTCTCCAAGAGTAGGATTAGCCAGAGATTATTTTGTTGTTGTGTTGCTGTGTGGCTTAAAGTAGTTTCTGGCCTTTGGCAATCCTATGGGGCAGTACAGACCGCCCCGAAATGGTGGTCTGCACTCTCCCGTTTTAACTCAGGAGGGACACCACAGCCACCAAACCGCACAATGTCCCTCTGGAGTAAAAAGAACCCAGTTCTTCTGGGATCTTTTTGCAGCACTTGGGTTACATCTCGAGTGCGCACTGGTGCACTTGTGACATAAGTAATGCACAGTGATGTGCTGACACTGCACATCACTTAGGTAAAGATGGAAGCCTCCATGTGGACGGGAGACTGCCATTAGACTGCCGCCCACACATACTAGGGTTCTGGAGCATGCGGTTGCTGCACGCTCCAGAACCATAGTTTCGGCAGAAAGACAGCGCATTTGGCCTGTCTGTCTCAGTGCCAAGGTGAATTTATAATGGATTTTTCTTGGCTAATTTCCTGTATATATCTTGATTTCAGTAAGGCCTTTGACAAGGTTTCCCATGACATTCTTGCAAATAAGTTTGTAAAATGTGGGCTAGACAAAGTAACTGTTAAATGGATCTGTAATTGGTTGACCGGCCAAACCCAAAGGGTGCTCAACAATGGCTTCTTTTCATCCTGGAGAGAAGTGACCAGTGGAGTCCCACAGGGCTCTGTCCTGGGCCCAGTGTTATTCAACATCTTTATCAATGACCTGGATGACAGAATTGGGAGCATACTTATCAAATTTGCAGATGACACCAAATTAGGAGGAATAGCTAATACTCCAGAGGACAGGATCAACATTCAAAATGATCTGAATAGACTAGAAAGCTGGGCCAAAGCTAACAAAATGAAATTCAACACAGAGAAATGTAGGTACTGCACTTAGGGCAGAAAAATGAAATGCACAGATATAGGATGGGGGACACCTGGCTGAATGAAACTACATGTGAAAGGGATCTGGGAGTCCAAGTAGACCACAAGTTGAACATGACTGTCAACAGTGCGATGCGGCAGCTAAAAAGACCAATGCAATTTTAGGCTGCATCAATAAAAGTATAGTGTCTAGATCAAGAGAAGTAATAGTGCCACTGTATTCTGCTCTGGTCAGGCCCCACCTGGAATATTGTGTCCAGTTCTAGGCACCACAATTCAAAAAGGACATTGGGAAACTGGAGCGTGTCCAAAGGAGGGCGACTAAAATGGTGAAAGGTCTGAAAACCTTGCCCTATGAGAACGACTCAGGGAGCTGGGGATGTTTAGCCTGGAGAAGAGAAGGTTAAGAGGTGATATGATAGCCCTGTTTAAATATTTGAAAGGATGTCATATTGAGGAGGGAGCAAGCTTGTTTTCTGCTGCTCCAGAGAACAGGATCCGGAACAATGGATGCAAGCTACAGGAAAAGAGATTCCACCTCAACATTAGGAGGAACTTCCTGACAGTAAGGGCTGTTCGACAGTGGAACACACTCCCTCGGAGTGTAGTGGAGTCTCCTCCCTTGGAGGTCTTTAAGCAAAGGCTAGATGGCCATCTGCTGGGGATGCTTTGATTTGGATTTCCTGCATGGCAGGAGGTTGGACTGGATGGCCCGTGCGGTCTCTTCAAACTCTATGATTCTATGAGTGGGTTTTCCATTGCCATCCTTCAAGGATGAGAGAGTGTGACACACCAAAGGTCACCCAGTGGGTTTCCATGGCCAGGCAGATATCAAACTCTGGTCTCCAGAGTCATCGTCATAGACCAATATTCAAACATGTAATTTTAAGTATTTTCAACACTGAAACATTTAATTTAAAATGTAGTTATGCTTTTGTTCATTTGTATTGGTTGATTTCACCATGGTATTGGAGCATATATTCCCTTTCCATATTTCCAAACATATACGAGAGACTTGTATTCAGAGTGGTTTTGGCAACATTGTCTGTTTTCTTATATTTATATTTATTAAGCATAACTTAATCTTTCCAGATTTCATTACAGACTAATATGATCCACTTCAGCTTCTAACAGATTGTGACAGAAGGGTCTCTTAATGAGGTGTATTGCACTGTTACTTTTATTATTGTTGTTGTTATTATTATTATTTTAACAATAATAAACCTGGTTGAGTTTGCCAGGTTTTCAAAACATTAATATAGACATAATCAGACTGACCAGCTCAGATAAGCAAAGAGATAGTACAGGAATACCTTGTTAATCTAAATGAATATAAGTCTCCAGGACCAGATGAACTACATCCAAGGATATTAAAAGAACTGGCAAATGTAATATCGGAGCCATTGGCAATAATCTTTGAGAATTCCTGGAGAACAGGAGAAGTCCCAGAAGACTGGAGGAGGGCAAACGTTGTCCCCATCTTCAAAAAGGGAAAAGAAGAGGATCCCAACAATTATCATCCAGTTAGTCTGACAGCAATACCAGGAAAGATTCTAAAGCAGATCATTAAACAGAGAATCTGTTAACATCTAGAAAGCAATGCCATAATCACAAAAAGTCAACATGGGTTTCAGAGAAACAAGTCATACCAGACAAATCTGATCTCTTTCTTTGATAAAATTACCAGCTTGGTAGATGAAGGGAATGCTGTGGATTTAGTAAATCTTGATTTCAGTAAGCCCTTTGAAAAGGTTTCCCATGACATTCTTGCAAACAAGCTTGTAAAATGTGCGCTAGACAAGGCAACTGTTACATGGATTCATAATTGATTGACTGGCCAAACCCAAAGGGTGCTCAACAATGCCTCCTTTTCATCCTGGAGAGAAGTGACCAGTGGGGTCCCTCAGAGGTCTGTCCTGGGCCAGTGTTATTCAACATCTTTATCAATGACTCGGATGACAGAATTGGGGGCATACTCATCAAATTTGCAGATGGCACCAAATTAGGAGGAGTAGCTAATCCTCCAGAGGACAGGATCAAAATTCAAAATGACCTGAATAGATTAGAAAGCTGGGCCAAAGCTAACAAAATGAATTTCAACATGGAGAAATGTAAGGTATTGCACTTAGGGTGAAAAATGAAATGCACAGATATAGGATGGTGGACACCTGGCTGAATAAAACTACGTGTGAAAGGGATCTAGGAGTCCAAGTAGACCACAAGTTGAACATGAGTCAACAGTGTGATGTGGCATCTAAAAAGGCCAATGCAATTTTAGGCTGCATCAACAGAAGTATAGTGTCTAGATCAAGGGAAGTAATAGTGCCACTGTATTCTACTCTGGTTAGGCCCCACCTGGAATATTGTGTCCAGTTCTGGGCACCACAATTCAAAAAGGACATTGAGAAACTGGAGCGTGTCCAGAGGAGGGCGACTAAAATGGTGAAGGGTCTGGAAACCATGTCCTATGAGGAACGACTTAGGGAGTCGGAGATGTTTAGGCTGGAGAAGAGGAGGATAAGAGGTGATATGATAGTCCTGTTTAAATATTTGAAGGGTTGTCATATTGAGGAGGGAGCTAGCTTGATTTCTACTGCTCCAGAGACTAGGACCTGGAGCAATGGATGCAAGCTGCAGGAAAACAGATTCCACCTCAACATTAGGAGGAACTTCCTGACAGTAAGGGCTGTTCGACAGTGGAACAAACTCCCTCGGAGTGTAGTGGAGTCTCCTTCCTTGGAGGCCTTTAAACAGAGGCTGGATGGTCATCTTTTGGAGATGCTTTATTTGACAGTTCCTGCATGGCAGGGGGTTGGACTGGATGGCCCTTGTGGTCTCTTCCAGCTCTATAATTCTATGATTCTATGATTCTAGATCAGGCAGATTGGTATAAGACTGTCTCAAATCTTGTGAGAGGTCCTCTTCTCATAAGTGCTGGCTTCTGCAATATCTCAAATCTGCAGGAACCCACAGAAATCTCATGATGACAGGCCAACCATCTTGAGACAACAATTTCACTTTGCTGATTAGCGCAGCAAGCCACAAGGCCAGCTGAAAAAGTCACACATTAGATATGTAAATTTTGTTGAATATGCAGCAATCAGGGGTCTGGTGGAGTGCTTGGTTTGCATATCTTGTATCATCCTGATATAGAGCTTGACTTTAAAACTCTAAGTATGGAACATCCCATACAGAACAGGACACCTGGCAACCCTAATCATGGGCTAAGAACAGTACAACAGCTACAAAAAATTTACTCTGCTCCTAGTTTGTTTTTGTGTACCTTTAAGTTGTATTCAATTTATGATGATCCTAAGACGAACCTATCTTGAGTTTATTGCCAAGATTTGTTCACAAGAGGTTTGCCATTGCCTTTCCCTGAGGCTGAGAGAATGTGACTTGCTCAAGCTCATCCAGTGGGTTTCATATGCTGAGTAGGGAATCATTACCCTGGTCTCCAGAGTTGTCATAGCCACTATGCCACACTGAGTGTCAAAACAAAATATCACATCCAAGAATTGTAAGGGTGTAAGCCAATATGGACTATTAAATATTCATAAGGATATGGCATTTTACATTTTAACAGGTTTTTATTTTTGGTGCTTACAGTCTTGTTTGCAGAAGAACAAGTATATGAATCAGTCTTTTTATTCAAATAGTCTTTTGGCAGTTAGAAAATCTGTTATTAATAGAACTTGTGGGATTAAGTTATTTTATGTTTTAATTACATTTATTTTTATTTTTATTTGAGTTTATTTCTGTTAACCTACTGGAGAGTCTTTTTTGGTGGAATGGAGGGGTATAAATGTAATAAAAAGTAACTGTGTGCACTATTATTAATTCTTCATCTGTGTCAGTTTGCAACCTTGTACATGTTAAATAAATAATTTATATAATTCCTCATGAAAATTCACATTGTAATGTATATTGATATGTTGGAATGTAAATAAATAAATATTATTTTTTAATTCAAAGGATATCCTACGTTTCTCCCAATAAGGCAAGCATGGCAGCTCTCAGTATCTTTTAAAACAGAATGTGTCTTAAACAATGTTATGTACATAAATTTTAAATATTAAATTAACAACCCTAAGAGCCTGTTAAAATAAAATAAAATAAAATAAAATAATAATAATAATAATAATAATAATAATAATAATAATAATAATAATAATGCCTTTGCCTGCTTATAGAAGGACAGCAAGTAGGGGTCATTCTGGCTTCTCTGGAAAGTCAGATCCAGAGCCTATTGGCAAGTATATTAATGTATGGGCAATTTTTGAAAAGTTGTTATTTTTTTAAACTACAGTTCCCATAATCCCTGGGCCATTATGGCCAGTATGGCTGGGGGAATCTGTTGATGTCTGTATGCTATTTTTCAACACAGAGTTAGTTGACATTATTTGCCTGTATTCAATACATTGTAATGATTGTATAGGATATAGGGCTGTTTGGGGGCTATCTATAAAATTTAAATGAAGTGTTTTAAATTACACAGACTCTTTTACTGGTGTAATGTTTTGCATTTCATTGAGGTGGGATATGTTCTGAGTGTTATCAGTGTATTGACTAAATACTGCTTTTTCACTAGCATATAGCTGATGCTATTATTTTTAGTACTTGTACTGGCTGAGTTCTACTGCTTTGTCATGAATCTGAACTCTGGTTAAACCTATGTGTGTGATGGATTTCAGCTCTTTTTACTCTTTCTTGAATGTGCCAACATTTTGATTTCTGTGACTATGCCCTCCTGTTTACCTTGTACCATCTTGTTAGGCAGATAGTGCCATAATTACAAAAGAATTTGGAAAAATTCTTGAAAAAAGAGTAGCCAAACAGAATGAGAAAAGGCAGTGGCATGGTAGAGATTTCTGGATTAGCTGAGTAATATAGGTTGATTCTGATTCTGTGTGTGCATGTATATTAGCAACAAACAATGTTGATGGGAGATACGTGTTGTTTTTTTGAATCAACACAGTGGGTTGTATCCCTATTAGTCATTATTTCTTTTTACCAGCCTGTTTGAGATCTGTACTCTTGGAACTGTAGGCTTCTTACCCAACTGTTTCCTCTTCCTTGGCTGACCATTGTGCTTTTTCACTCACTGTTCCATACTCTTGGAATTGCTTCTCTGGCCATTTGCAGACTGCTCCTTCCCTCATTATTTTTAAATCCCAATTAAAAACTTTCTTGTTTTCCAAAATGTTTGGAATTTTAGCTAAATATTGCTTTGTTATCTTTTTTATTTTGATTATGTGTTGTGATAATGGGCCATTCCATTATCTGAGCAGCCGATAATTTTCCCAGGTAGCACAGGGTCAAATGATGTGAGGCGGCTAGGTTTCATTTTAATGAGGCTGAGCATCACGGAGATACAGTATGAGAAACCAATGGCCCAATGATATGGCCAGTTGGGCAGAAGTGTAAACCTCCAAGTAGTTATAGCAACTTCAGCAGAAGTTATAAAAAGCCTGAGAAAGGATCATTTGAGACTGAAGGAAGCAACCCCTGTCCTCCTGGGGAAGCTGGTTGAGGCTGAAAAAAAGAGTCAAGATCCCAAGCTATCCTATGCACATCTAGGACTGCAAATCCCATTTGATTAAAATAGAATTATTAGCTAGTTGTGTCAAAGGCTGTTATTACTTTTCTTGGCTTGGCTGAAATTATCTAACCTATCTTTAACTGTAACTGTAAAGTGTGCCTGAAGGAAAAGATGGTCCTTCTTGTAAAGAGCTACCCCTTTGCTATGGGAATTTTTTCTTAGAATAAAACTTTTCCCTTTAAAATTACTCTGTCTCTCACACTCTTCTTTAATGTCTAGTCCCTTCACTAGGGTTCAGGGAGGGAAAGAAACTGCTGTATCAGAGACAGGAAGTGCCAGTGGTATCCCAGTAACATCCCATTATGGAGTAACAAAGGGAGAATTCAAATCAATGAGAGGTTTTAGATAAGTAGGTGCTCTCTGGAGAGCTCATTCTGCTCAGCAGAAGCAGGGAGAGAGGACCTCAGAAGCATTACATATGTATTTGTCAGTTTGCTGTATCGTTTGTACACTTGTATCTGTTATATTTTATCTGTATAATGTGTTTTACAATTGTACTGTATAGTTTTATATTTTTATTCTCCGTGCCTTCCTTCCCTCTGTGCATGTGTACACATATATTTTAGATTTTAGATTTAGACTCACTGTTAGGCCCTCCATATCTACAGATTTGCCATCTGTGGATTCCAGCATCTGTGGACAGCAAGCCCATTGGGGGTTGCAGAGGAGGAGGAAGAGGCAGAGGTGGTGTCAGGAAGGAGAGAAGGAGAAAAGAGGGAGGGAGGAAGGAAGGAAGGAAGGGAGGGAGGGATGGAGGAAGGAAGGAAGGAAGGAAGGAAGGAAGGGGAGGAGGGAGGAGAAAAAGTGGCAGCAGCAGAGGGAGCCAACCTCAGCTGTTCCCTCTTAGGGGTTGGATGGTGGGTGTTGGGGGTCCCCTGTCTCTCAGTGGCTCACCTGGCAGTGCTGGCAGTGGCTATGACTCAGAGGCCTGGACCCAGCAAAACAAACCTGCCCCATCCTGTATCTCCACCAGAGCAGAGGGCCCCTGAGCATGGCCAAAGTGACAGTGCTCTCTGAGGCCTCCGAGAGGCCACTGTCTGAGGTTCAGGAGCCTGGAGGGGAGTGCTTCACAGCCCCGAAAGTGTGTTTTTATTTGGGAGGGAGCCCTTACTTGCCCCTCCCCCTCCTTCCTGGGGTAGAGGCTGCCCCAAGTGATACCCTCTGAGCATGCACAGAGCGCCCTTGGACTGGCTTCCCCTTGGAGGGGGTGGAGGGCCTTTCTTGGGCAGGTGGGGGGTTCCCTGGTGGGGGGTCTTTCTGCCTCCTAGGATTCCCCACTTGCCCTGCAGGGATCTGCAGCCCCCCTTTCCTGGCTCCACAGAGCCTCCTGCTAGACTCAAAGAGGAGATGGCAGCAGCGGTGGGGGGGTGAGGAAGGAAGAGGAGGAGGGAGAAGGAGGCTGGAAGGGGAGGAAGAGGAGCAGGAGGAGGCAACCCCCTACCCCCCTCCATGGTAAGAGTGGCAAGGCAGGCTTTGGACAGCTGGGGTAGCAAAGTCCCATGGCTCTAATGGTGCTACCATTGAGCATCCTCCGATTTTTGGTATATGCATGGGGATCTGGAACAGATCCCCTGTGGATACCAAGGGCTGACTGTACTTGTAAAGTACTATGTACATTGATCACATTACATACAGCAGCAGCAGTTCAGTTGATCTTAGGAAATGAAATCAATGTGGAAAGTTAGTTGCATCTAGGTTAAATCCCATTGATTTCAATAAGAACTTAAGTGAAATCAACTTGGAAACTAGCTCCCTGTGTGACTGTACCGTTTGCTTGTTTTGTAACTGTATTGTTTCAAATGGAGTTTGTGCTGCCATTTTAGCTGTCAGTGAATCTGTTTTCAAATCAGCATTATTTTTGTTCACTGACTTAAGTTTTCAAGTTTACAGAAATTAACAAAGATAAAATTGCATATTGTATACAGCCCATGATGTTTCCTTTGTAAGCTAAAGTTAACTTCCCTCCTGTTCCTCCACCACCACAACACATACCAAATGCCAGCATCCTTGCTTGGTCAAAGGTTAATCTTAATTCTGAAAAGCAGATGCCAGAGGCACACATACGACTTTGCCTTGTTTGTATTAAGGGCTTCACAAATGTATCTGGATATAGCTGCTATTAAAAGGAAAAAAGAATGCTAGATGAAATGGACCCTTGGTTTGATTTGGGAGGGATCTCCTCGTGTTCTTATATTTGTGAAGCTGTTTTTTCTTGCATTGTGAACACACAATGGAAATGCAAAGAATAACTACTACTATTATTACAATTTTGTCATGACACTCAAAACTTTAATGTATTATTTATTCTTGATGCATTGTCACATTGAGATTTAGATTAAAAAAAGCTTCATGAGGATACTTCTGCTGAATCTCTGGCTCATCGTGGGACAGCAGTAGGATGAGGGCAGGGTGGGGAGGTAGGGGCTGTCATTGCTGGGCAGACCATCTGTGGAGCTGGCTGTTGAGTGTCTCCTCTGTGTTTTGGCACTGTCCAAGGTGCTGAATGTATTTGGGGGCTAGAATTTAGCTTTGGACTAAAACTTAGAAGGAATTTACTGCCCTACTGATGTGAAAGGTATCACCTGCCACTGTACCTAAGATGATATCTGAATTCACTTGGTGTGAGCATCAAACAGGTGCAAGCATGCATGCAATCGGGGGATGTGCACGAGTAGTGCCACTGTTGGATTTTGAACAGAATTCCCATTGGGTTTCTTTTTTTCTGTGTTTGGCTAATCCTGTAATTTAGTTTTATATTTTTGTTTAAAGGAAGAATAAATTTGAACTCCATTCCAAACTTTCCACATTTCCCCATCTATGTTCTAGGCAGCTTTCTGTTTGTAACTGGAAGTCCTTTACTGAAAGCTATCTTGTCTGATGATAAAACCATGAGTGTATGAAGCTCACACATTTTTCATCTCTTTTATGACCTTATCTTTCACAAGCGGCTTCTGTGAAGGTATCCTAACTATAGAAAGCACCTGGAAAACATATATGATATCTTTGCTGTGATAAGCAGTTGTGAACAAGAAACTAGACCTGTCAGTTCTGAACTGTTCATTGTTAAAAAAATACTTTGTAGATGTAACTGATTGCAAAATACATTATAGGGGGGACTAACAGCTGCTGTGATACTCAGTCAGGAAAGCTCAATAGTTATTACTGCATGCGGTTTTCTTAAAAAAATAGTCTGCTATTGATAGGAAGTGCATGGATTTAATACTGCAGTTTGGAGAATGTCTATTTGACATTGGAACTTCAGTTCGATTTTGATGGAGCTTCCAACTTCATGTCTACTGGATAGCAAAGTAACACCCTGATTCAGACAATATGACACTTCAATTAAAGGTGGAGGAAGAACTACTGCCAATGTGACAGCAATGTTTGCTGTACAAGAAGGGCAAGGCTGTATCCTATTCTGTTAGTCATAATCCCAGCAAACAGGCAGCATACTTTATCCAATACTTGGTTTCTAAAATGAGGTCCCATGACTCAAACCTGGCTCCAAGACTTGTCTTCTGGGCTAGATGCATTTGCCAGTAAGAGTAAATATTTGGGTATAGGATGTGGTTGTTCAGTGATGAGGGGAGGAAATGTATTTTGCATATGCTGACTTCTGTCTCATTATTACCTTAGTTGTTTCAGAACTCAAAATAGGGACTGGTTTAGTGTCATTTGAACAACTATTTAGCAAGGCAGAATTGTTGAAGTAAATGTTTAATGTTACTATCTCATGACTTTATATATCTGTATATATAATGTGTGTGTGTGTGTTTGAGTCGAGCTGAAACACACTATGTCATGATATTTCTCCATCTTTCCTTGATAAATTCATAGGTGATGAAGAGGGCAGCCAAGAGGCAGCAGATTCTGATGGGGATGCACGGTTGGAGAAATCTGGACCACTTGAGACAGAAGAGTGGGATGGACCAGGTAGGGGAAAAATGACAGATGAAATAGACCTCTGAGATGGAATGCTCATAATATCACCACAAAAATGCCACAGTTACCACCACAAACATTGTTTTGTATTGCATGTATTAGAGTTAAGGGTAGCTATAGCTTCTACCTGGTTTTCCAGGTGGTGGCTCAGACTAAAAGCACATCCAAGCTTAAACCCTTCCAGTATATATATGTATGAGTTGTGTGTATGTGAGAGAGAGACATGTGAAAAAGAATGACAGAGAGAGACAGAGAGAGGTAGTGGCAGTGGATCCTTCTTAAGAAAGACATTTCTACCATACTGCTGTCCTGTATAAACAAAGTTTGTCTTCTTTAATTAAATTAAATTTCAGTTTACATGGGGGAGGTGAGAATGAATGTTATGTCTGTGAAAAACCTCACTCCCAATCTTTGGATGACCTCACTCAACAATTTCATGTAAATTTCCAACTACATGGCACAATGTACAGTATGGACCCCTAATGGGCTCCAAAACTGAGCTTTCAAATAAAATATTATTTTCCTGGAGTAGAACCATCTTAACTTTACAGTAGGTTATATAGTGGTTTCTTCCATCTCAGAATCCACATATTAGTCTAGAATACTATCATGATTGAGCATCTAGAAAACAGATGAGAGAAGAATAAACAGCTTTGTATTCCATGTATAATTCTCTTTCTGTTTTGGTAAAAATTGTCCACCAGATTATTAATGCAGCTCCCAGGCTGTTTTAAATCCTGCTCTGAAGACCAATGGGAAAGGATAGAGATTAGTGTTGAGAAAAATATGCCTCATAGTTTACATGCATCCAAACACTGTTTCTTTGCTTGCCCAAACCATGCACCAAATTTCAGTGGTAAACCACAGAAAACATATTAAAACAAGCACTGAAAGCATGTTCTAAAGATTATCAAACTGGGAAACCTTCCATTAGAAGAAGTGCCTCCTGCTTTTTTTGAAGCTTCTTTAATTATGCTGCTGCAGTTTGGCAATGTGTTTTGTGGTATGTGTGTGGCTTCTGCTGGATCTTGAAGAGGAGAAGTTGATTCACAAACCTGCTGAGCTCTCCACCACAATGTGGTTATTGTTTTACATACAGGGGTATCTCAAGCAGCTTGGAACTGATGTCCACATGGTAAATTTTGCTAAGTGGTATGGCTGATGAGGGTAGGGATTAACTTTGTAGAGTCAAGATAAGCAAGTATATAATTTCACATTCTGAATCACTTGATCACTATTATCAGACTGAACATACCCTAGAATGCAGATGCATCTCCCTCTTCAAATGGCAGAATAATTTGTACTCATGAACCATGACTTTGATTGTCACAGGATTTATCTCATTTGAAGAAAGAAAATGTCAGTGATGATGTACAGCCAGTTCTGCACAGAAACTCGCATTATACTCCTATCAAAATGGATTTAAAATCTCACCAGGCATCCCAGGGTGATGCCAGGCAGCTGTTTACAATGTGTCCACTGCCACTGGTGCAAGTCATTCCTTCTGAGGTCAAAACAAAGGGCCCATCCATGTGCTCAATGCTGGACACCTGGTTTGCAACCTCAGGAGGAGTGATTCAGTTCATGTTCAGTGGGCAGCACTCAGACTTGTATGTGTACAGCTACCTGGTATCACTCTGGAGTACCCAGGTAACAGGGGGAGTTCAGGGCAGCTTTGGGACCAGAATACTCCAGGCTGCTGCCAGAGTATTCTGGCCTGTGCACATGCAGCCACAATGTTGTTTCAGTGGTATCTTAGGGAAGATAAAAAATCTTCTAGAATGGCCATGGCTGCAGCAGCAATAGAGTACTTTAACATGTTCCTTTAAAGAGGTTTTCTCACATGCTATGTGATAAGTACTTGCTGCTCAAACAAGTGAATGTTCATCCCAGAACTTATTTCTGAATGAAGAATTCTGTAATCCTTAGTTAGAACTTAAGGGTGTGACTGTATCTTTCCAATCTCAGATGCAGAGCTTGAGATAGTTAATTTTTGACTGCTGTTTGCAGAATCCCCTAGCCTGAAAGGCCACTGGGGGTTTCTGGAATTGTAGAATCCTGTAACAATGTACTACACCAGTGCAGGCAATGGTGACAGAAGAAGGTTGTTGGTGAATCAGCTGCGAGGTAAGTCAAACATCAGATAAAACTGGCTGCTTGGAGTCAGCAAATTTTGTCTGCTTTTTCTTGCCACCGCTGTTTGATCCTGCAAAAAATTGCAGCCACTAGCATAGTGTACCAAATGGAATCTGACACTAGAAAGTAAAATTTACAAGCTCTTCCCAAATGAGAACCAGTCTGTGGGTTTAACCTGTGTTTATTGTTTCTTTAAGAACAGAAAACAGTTCTTCCTTAAATTATTTTTTGGCCAGAAACTAAACACCTATTACCTAGTTTCAAACTCTGAGCATACATTTAGCAGTACGCTGAATTTAACAAATGGATATGGCAACCAATGATGCTTTCAAGGACTTTTCTTATCAGTTTTCATTTGATATAAATCATTTAACACACCCTGGTCATTGACTTCAGAGTTAAGAGAGAAACCTGTGGACTGCAATCAATAAAATGTAAGAGCTTCAGTGTTTAGGCAGAAATGTAAGCAAATATTTTCTCTTACAAACAGTATAAATGGTGCAGATGCAACATGACAGAGCTGGAAAAGGTGCCAGTTTCATCAGCATGAATAAGAATGACTCAGACAGCTATTAGCTGTAAATAATGAAAAACTTGGAACAAAAAAGGGTAAAGGGTTAGGTTCGTTTTTTAAAGTGATACTGAGGAGTCCCTTCCCTTTAATTCAGTTGAGCTTTTACTTATGTAAAGATTTTTAAATTCTTTCTATAATTATTAGCATAATTGATAAGTGTATAATGATGACCATATTTAAACAATAATATCCTTCAGATAACCATGTCTAAAAATAGAGGATATTTCATTCAAGGGGTTAAAGAGAGCCAGAACTCTTTCGAGAAACAATTTATAATGCAATAACAACAATTCCATTAAAAAGGACTCTTATATTTCAATCATATTTTCATCCTTGCTTGACTTTGCAAATTACTATATTCTGTGTATGTAGAGGAGAAGAACTGCAGCAGTAATTTTCTGAAATCAGCAGGTGGAAAATATAGTGCAAACAAAAATGAAGACACAGTGTATCTGATTATTAAGATGATGTTGTTAATGATATACAAAACTATGCCTATATTCTACTCAAAGCACTGCAGCTCTGTAGGTTTGGGCAATAAAACATACTTCACTATAGTTAAACAAATGTGTTTATTAAACAAATAAATTAGAATTATTTATTTGGCTCTGAGAGATTCTTGTTCATCCCCTCCCCTTGTCTTGCTACAAATAAAATATACTTCAAAAATTCTACTTTCTCCTGATTTCTTTGTTATACTTATGGTACTTCTTAAAATTCAGAGTGTAACTTTTAACATTTAGCCCTCATCATCTTAAACAGGCATACCTCAGTTAACAAAGCCTCTGATGAAGAAGTTTCTTTTAACAAAGTATTTTTTGTCCCCACCCAGCCTCCCCCTTTCTTCCACGATCTCTGTTTAGTTGGAAGTTTTTCAGCAGTATTAGAATTGGGAGGATGGTGACGGAGGGTTGGGGAAATACAGACTTTTGGTGGTGGGTTCCAATATTATACCTGTAGTATGATAACGTTTGAGCTGGGAAAGAGTGTCTGCTTACAACAGGCAAGGTAAATGAAAGCTACTTCCAAAAACCCTTACACAGCATGCATGAAAAGCAAAGAGGAGATCAGATAAGGCTGTCTCATCAGCTAATCTCCAGTATGTCAAACAGAGAGGTGAGGGGAAGCAGGATAAATCTGTAAGTTTGGCCCCCAAAATGGAAATCATAAGAAATGTGGAGGTTGGTGAAAGAAAAAGCTATACCAGGATGCATTCAGGTAGTCTCTGGAAGGCTAAAAGTGTTTTTAATCCCTTTTGCTTGGCTCAGCTGACCCGATTATTTGCTTTCAAAGGTGCATCTTGTTAGATTTGGACAAAAAGTCTGCTGAAACTGCTCTTCTTCTTTGTGTTGTAGAAAATTATTCCTATTATTTTCTGTTATGTTCTACCTCTGGTACCAGATTTTCTGTTAAAGAGGCAATGGCCAGGAACACATCTACTTCATAAACTGAGATACCTGTAAAGAGAAGGGTGCTTGGCTGTGTAGTAAAGATGTAATTCTTCACTAGGTTTTTCCCCCTTAAAGGTGGCAATGAGTAGTTTGAGCAATTTGCTTTCCACTATAAGAAAGTTTCTGAAAACCATGTAGTCTGGCTATTCGCAGTTCAGCACTTATTATGTGAAAAAAAAAAATGCCATGTGGTTGTTTTGTCAGAATTCAGCATTTTCTGTGCTGGAAACAGCCTTGTCTGCAGGGCAGATAATATTTCAATGTAGAAATATTAATTCCTGTGCAAAAATGCTGTTATTGAGGATTTATTCTGTGTAAATAACTGCATAGAAGCAGCATTTTCTGTGCAGGAATAAGTATTACTTCATTGAAAATACTGGTTTTTGAGTAAAACAATCATGTACGAATTAGGCACAGAACAAGTCCCAAACTGCAAAAACTTCCATCTGTACAGGATTCTTCTCATCACCATTTTTTAATGTTTTATATTCTTTCCACCCCTGTTGTGTATAAAGTTTTAATCTTGTTAAGACATGTAAGACAATTACATGAGCCATGACTAGAAAAATGTTGATGAAGGGACTCACATTGCTGTGTATATTGGAAGGGATCCCCTTTGACATTTTCAACCTTTTACCATACATCCTCAGCCAGGCATGTGAACTTTCCTTAAAATGGCTTGGTCCATTGATCCATGTAAATAATAATAAATAATAAAACTTTTATTTATATACCGCCCTTCCTGAGATCAGGGCGGTTTACAACATAAAACAAGCAAATAACAATTTAAAAACAGTAACATCTTCACAATCAAATATAAAAACAAGACAAAACAAAAGCCCCCATTAGCCAATCCTCTTGCAGAGTACAAGGAGTACAAGGAGGCCTGCTAGGACTGTGATTGGGGGAATGCGATCTTAAACAGAAAGGTTTTAACATCCTTTCTGAATTGGGCCAGGGAGGTGGCCGAGCGGAGCTCTGAGGGCAGCGTGTTCCAAAGGGCCGGGGCAGCGATAGAGAAAGACTTCCTCGTGGTAGAGGTAAGCCTGACCCCTGGCACCCTAAGGAGTTGCTGCCCAAATGTTCTGAGGGTGCGGGACGGAATGTACGGGGAGAGGCGGTCCTTCAGGTATCCTGGGCCCAAGCCATTTAGGGCTTTATAGGTCATCACCAATACCTTATATTGCGCCCGGAAGCGAATAGGCAGCCAATGCAGATCTTGGAGCACCGGTGTTATGTGGCTGGCCCTGGAAGTACCAGTGACCAGCCTGGCTGCCATATTTTGTACCATTTGTAGCTTCCGGGTTTGGTATAAGGGTTGCCCCATGTAGAGTGCATTGCAGAAGTCCAATCTCGAGGTTACCAGAGCATGTACAACAGTTTCAAGGTCCCTCTGGGCCAGGTATGGGCGCAGCTGGCGAATAAGCCGAAGCTGATAACAGGCGTTCTTGACCGTCGCATTCACCTGGGCAGTCAGGTGAAGCGACGAGTCAAGAAGCACCCCCCAGACTGCGCACAGAGTCCTTCGCAGGGAGCGTGACCCCGTTCAGGACAGGTGGAACTACCGCCATTCCCGGACCAGGGGAACCTATCACAAGTACCTCCGTTTTCTCTGGATTCAATTTGAGTCAGTTTTCCCTCATCCAGCCCATTACTGACTCTAGGCATGCCACGAGAGGAGAGACGCCATCCTCGGCCACTGCATCAGTCGGAGACATAGAGAAAATGATTTGGGTGTCATCAGCGTACTGATAACCCCGCGCCCCATGCCTCTGGATGATCTCTCCCAGCGGTTTCATGTAAATGTTAAATAGCATGGGAGACAGAATGGCTCCTTGAGGGACCCCAGTTTTAAGGGCCCGCTCATTGGAGCACACGTCTCCCAGCTGCACCATCTGGGACCTCCCAGAGAGGTAGGACCGGAACCACTGGAGCGCAGTGCCCCCGATTCCCACCTCTGCCAGGCGCCCCAGAAGGATACCATGGTCTATGGTATCGAAAGCCGCTGAGATGTCCAAGAGCACCAACAGGGACACGCTTCCCCTGTCAATGCAGCTCAGTATCATCTATACTTACTTCACAGAAGAGAAAAGTATGTTTTTTTGCACTGTAGTTCCCACAGTATTCATGCTGACTAGTAGATCCTGAAAACTGTAGTCCAAAATACTACTTTTTCCTGCCTCTCACTTTGGTAGGAGTTCAGGACTTTGGACAGATAGATCCAAGATCCCTTTCCAAGATCTTGGGCAAAAGTCTTTCCCAGTGCTACTATTTCAGATTCTTTAAGTGGAGATGTGAGAGACTGAACCAGGCACCTTACATATTCTTTATCTCTGAAGAATGATTTTAGTTCCTTCAATTAAATGCAGTATTCTGTGCATGCAGTTACATCACTGTCCATTAGCTCAAACAGAGGCCTCTCTACATGTGCTATAGAAGAATCTGTAATACACTTTGCTACATCCATTCATTCCAAGAGCATTTTGTGTGGAACACTGGGAATAAACATGACCATTGGTAACTTTTGAGAGATGCGATGATGGGGCCCTATTTTAGAATAATTTGGTGGGTGTGCTAAAATATATCAGGCTTAATATGATCCTGGCTGAAAAGCAGAGGTGGGAGAGCATAATTCCTATTGCACATATTGCTCTGTCAGTTGCATTCATAGAGATGGATAGATTGTGGCCTTTGTATATCTTTGGACACCTTTGTTCCTTAGTATTATAGGTTAAAAATATAGTTCCCAACTGCTGAGTAATACTTGAACAGTTTTTAAAACTGAAACTGAGCATCAGCATTTTCCTAACCACCTTTATAGTAATTCATTGAACCTAACCCACAGCATGAGATTTCATATGGCACCATATGTAGGACTGCAGAGACTCAGGAATCTAGAGTTAGCCAAGCACCAAAAAGGGAAAAGCAATCAACAGTATTGACTGACCAGCTGACAAATTTTAAAGGCCCGTGGGCCAAACCTCTTGTACGATTATGGATACCCATGATTGTATTGTGCCACTTGCCAAATGTCCATAATTGGGAATTTCACCCCAATAGCACAGTCTATAAAGAGAAGATGATACAACAAGAACAGTGAAGAGGGGATATATTGTATAGAGGTCTCTTGCATAGCAAAGAGGAAAAGGAAATTAACTTAGAAAAGGATCAGCTGCCCACAACTATCCTCAAGATCACAAGGAAAACAAAACACACATCCAACCTACTCTCTTTTTCCAATCACTTAATTGAAATAGTCACTTCATTCCTTTGTACCAGAGGAATTAAATCCACAGAAATAATTTACGTCTTGATATATTCAAATGTTCTGACTACACATTCAGCTAATGTAAAATTTGTATATTTCCCCCTTCTCAAGCTAAGAATTTGCAAAAGAATTAGGATTTTCTGGGAACCACCTCGTTTCTTTTCCTCACTCTCTCTCTCTCCCCCACCCTCTCTCTCTTTCTCTTGGAAATAGGGATATGCTTAGCTCTGGAAAGAAACTGGTAAAATGTAATTATTCTATTTTAATCATAATTTGCTGTGAACTGAGAAATGATGGCTGATTTTGTCATGTATGGACTATGAAGTGTGCAGTTTTAGTGAAATAGTGATATTCTTCTGTACAATCTTTTTGGGGGAGAGCTGAGTTGGAAATGCTTACCTTAATTCGCTTCAACATCTTTGCACTGTTAATAAATTACTTTTTTATTCAGTGTTAAGGCAGAAAACTGGCAGGGTGTTCGGTACATTAGAATGGTTGGTTAAAAAACAGGGATCGAAAGTACAGGAACTTTTGTTTTTTATAAAACCAATCTTGAGAAGGACTTGGAGATTACAGTCCTGATTTTGCTACCTTTTTTATTGTAGAAATGTGTTAGATATGAAATCTTGGAAAATGCCATTTGATGTAAATTAACAAAAATCCATGAAACATACTTAACCATAGATATAGTCTGACAGTAAGAATATTGTGAAGAAGCGGAGGAAATCATAGGACGGCTGTGTGTTACTCTGATGGTGAATCGGTATTATCTCAGCTATCAGATAATGCAGTTATCATTAATTTTCACATTTGCATTTCAATCTTGGGAAGGAAATGACTCTTGCTGGATGAAGATAAGAGCTCTGTACCACTATAATGAACCATCATTTTATCCCGATGCTTTGTATCCATATGAAAATGAGGCTGGGTGGTGGTGTGGCATGTGAGGAGGGGTATATGTGTGTGTGGGGAGGGTCATAGAAACATTATATAAAAGTGCCAACATTACTACAGACTTCAGAGTTTTCATGAAACAAGAGGCAGCCTAATACATCTATAGTGAAGTGGATGTTGGATTAAAAGAGGAAAACCAGGTTCTTTGTAACTGGATAAACTGAAGGGTGTGTGTGTGTGTGTGTGTGTGTGTGTGTGTGTGTGTACATGTACACTGGGAGTATGGGATATCACTGAATCAGAAACATATAATTCAAGCTTCCATATTCAATGTCCCATGGAAAGGTAGCAGTCAGTTTCTGTGCCTTAATGAAAGTGGAGCAAGGCATCTAATTTAATGGTGTAAAGTTTGGGAGCAGCTTTTTCCTACAGTGCTTCCCACAGCAGAGAAACAGGATGGATTAATCAGGTATATTGCTTCAGTCAGATGATTTCCCCCCTCTTAAATTTCAGCCTTCATTAGCAAAATACTACCGTTGTTTTCCTAGCTTAACCTGACTTCCAAAGACCTAATGCTATAAGCACATTCAGGAGCTTGAACTGGATCCACATTTAGGTGCATGAAGCTAAGTTTATTGAAGTGGTGGTCCTTCTCCCTTCTCCCTACCTTGGCAGTTCCTCCAGCTCCCTGAGAATGCTGTACAAAAGATCTGGGAATGCCATGAATGTGAGAGCAAGGAAGGGTCCCTCATAAGCAGATAATGGACAGAGTTTGAAAAAACGTATGTTTTGTAGGTGCCTGCTATTTGAAAAATACAACTAATATGTACAGATTGATTATGAGACTTTCTGGAACAGATTATCATTTGTGGCTCTTGCTCATTAATTTAAATTTCTAAATATTCTGGTATGAGTAAGAATTTAGGCCCTGTACAGGCCAGCCTTAAAGGCAGGTGTGGGGTGGGGTCAGGGTGTAGTGTCCACATGACGCATGCCCCGACTCTGCCCCCAGGTCGGTGTGACACTGTGCGCTGCTACACATGGTATGGGGTGTCACAGCACTCCTCTGGTGCTGCATCTGCACTATGCAAAGCTGAAGAAGTGGCGTAAAGCTGCAGCACTATGGCTATTGTGCCCTTTGCAAAGGCCAGACAAGGGCTGCAGTGTGTGGTTGCCGCGGTCCTGATCTGGTGAAAATGGAGGCGGCTGCAAGCCGCCCCTTAGGTACAGTCTTCATAGCCCCTTAGAAATTAGATAGCATAAGCTTGCATTTGCTGTTTTAAGTTTCCTTTAGCTTTCAAATGGCAGCTCTGTCGAACAGTACTTCCCATCCTGTCCTATGTGGAGGACTGGCAGTGTTTTCCCTCAGTGTACCAGGGGCTTGCACTGTATTTGTGCCTGCTGAGTACAACTGGTGTCCACCCCCGCCCCCCCAAGAAAGTCATCAGAGGCAAGCAGCCAATGGCTCTTGGGTCTGCACTGCTGTACAAATTATGTTAGGTTCACCCAGGTGTTATTTTGAAGGAAAATGACTATATGTCAGAAACAATTTGTAGCCTATACTATCCTGAGTTGATGCCCTGCTTATTGTGTCATGTGTGGAAATGATGGCAATTCTGTAATTTGTGAGGGACCTGTCCCCTTCAAGACAATCCTTTGATGTACCCTTCAAACACTACTATTGCTGTAAATACTACATTGTGAGAATCCCCCCCCCTTTTTTTTCCAAGCTGCATTTTTGAAGATGGATAGTCTGCAGTCTTCCTGTATTTCTAGTTGAAAACACAGATGTAAAACAGAAGCTACAGAAGACCTGAGTGTGCCTGTGACAAATATCTACGATTTAACTCATGGTATATATAATATTTGCCTCTGATGGTAAAAAGCACCAGACTGTCCCTCTTCCCACACACCACACTTTCCCATTGTTGTCTCTGACTGCATTCACACTGAAGAAATAATCCAATTTGACACCACTTTAACATCTATAGCTCTATGCTATTATGGGGACTGTAGTTTGGTGTGGCACCAGGGCTCTCTGACAGAAAAGGCTAAATATCTCACAAAATTGCAAATTTCAGACTTCCACAGCACTGAGCTATGGCAGTTAAAGTCGTGTCAAACTGGATTATTCTACAGTATGGATGCAGCCTGAGTTTACTATAGGAGTATTAGTAATGGGATGGCCTGAGCGACATTACTGTGTGGCAGTATTAACAGGAACAGCACACTAGAATCTCTGGTCAGAACCTTTTAAGTGTGTGTGAAGGGTCAAAATCTATCCTGGATAATCATTAGACTCAAAAACAACCATCCTAATACAATGTAAGTGCAATAGGCACAAGGGACAAGTTGTCAGGAGGGAAAAAAACATTTTAAGTCATGGTACATAATATAGTGAAGACATTTAAAAGTTCAACTTCCTTTAGGCTGTGCAATGAAGGACTTAGAGTTTGAAATTCTATTGGGAATCAACAGACATCTGCATTACAATACACTGTTTCTTGTAGTTTCATGCACCAAGGGACCCACAGAATCTGGCAGGAAGCTTTGCACTTTTCAGCTGTCTCCACTGTATTTTGGTCATAAAGGCAATCACATACTCTGGTAATTGCATAGTACTAGGAAACAATGTCAGCTTCTGGAAGCAGATGGGTTGAGAATCAAAAGGGGCATGTAATTGGTCCACAACCATTTTGCTCTTTGTTGTGTTTTTCTCATTAATTCTGCCAAGATTATTCCTGCATAGCAACAATTTTTTCCTGAACTGTTGAAGGACGGGTTTGTTAATATACTGAACAAGTATGCCCAACATGGAATCATTTAAGAGGAAAACTACAGTCCAACAAGTGTGTATAAACAAAAAATGAATAAGGAAAATGTCAATTACTTTTGAAATGATCTAGGTTTTCAACTGATTTCAATTAGGGGTCCCATGTTTTTTGCACATGCAAATATTTTGTGAAATAGGATTTCCTTCATTATTGTTGGAATCTGGTTCCCTTTTTCTTGATTGTTCATATGAAACGTATATTACCCAAAACAAGACATTTGTTATTATCCATACAAATTCAGTTTCTTGAGTTCCTGTGAGTTCTTATAGTGTATCATGTATTATATTATATATAATTGATTGCTGCAGTGCAAAGTTCAAACAATACATGTATCTAATAGGGAAGCTGCTGAGTATCCCTCTTTTAAGTGGGGTAACTTTTCTGGTTGTGCAAATAATTGAGTAGCTTAAGTGTTTTGTTCCTTGAATGTTTCAGCATTAATAGGAACTTGACCAGTTTGCTTGTGGTCATTGGTCCCAAAGGACAATTATAAATAAGTGGCATGGGTTCACAACTTTTTAGAATCTATAGACCTCATGCTATATGTTTGGATCTCCTGATGATAAAAGTTAGAAAATACAAACCTTTCCAACTACCTTTACCTGAGGCATTTCATATCCTACATTCTGTGATATTTACTGCTTTTCATTCTGCTACTTATTTCTGCAGTTCCCTGTCCCATATGCTCTCCTGTTTCAATCCCTACTTGGATAATTTCTCCTACACTATGTATCAATCTACAGCCACAATTTTGGTTTCCATATTCCACTACTCATCCCTAACTGCATTTGTTCTTTCCTTATGGTGCTTTTCTTACATCTCTGTATTGCATTTTATTTCCCCCCAGTACTCTAGTGTATGGATGAAAAATAATTTCACTGCTGTTGATATTCTCCCTGAATTTACTCATGTTGCTTCTCCTGAATATGATACAGGGCACCTTGCTGCAAAAATCCACACATATATGTAACTTGCAGCATGTTTCAGATAAATCAGATATGCAGAAAATAATGCAATACATTTAAAATGTGAACAGCTAAAAATATGTACAATTTCAAAATATGCGCTGATGCATATAATAATTTGTTTTTATTTATTAATCAATTGATATTAATCAATGGGGGAAGAATACTGGGAACATAATATGACACAGTGAGTAGAGTGCTAAACCTGAAATAAGGAGGCCAGTATTTGAATATCCTCTCAGCCAGGCAGGTTACTGAAATATTTTGAAACAGTCATTCTCTATTTAGCTTAACTCAATTCTCACTGTGAGAATCATGTACAATAATCTCCCATGTATTCTGTACCTAGTTCCTAGGAGGAAGAACAGAATAAGGCTGCTTCCACACTCCAGAATGAATGCAGCTTGACATTGCTTTAACTGTCGTGGCGCCATCCTATGGAATACTGAGATTTGCAATTCATTGTGGCACTAGAGCTCTGTGACAGAGAAGGCTGAATATCTCAAAAAACTACAAAACCCAGAATTCCATTGCATTCTGCCATGACAGTTAAAGTGTCAAACTGCATTAATTCTGTGGTGCAGATGCAGGCTAAATCACCTAAAGGACAAACTTTACCATACAACAGATATACTCCTGTTTCCGTTATTTCATTTTAAAGTTTGAACCAGTTAATATTCCAGGTCAATTCTGAGATACAGATGCCCCATTTCAGGGTTTTCTGTTCATTTCAGATGCAGCAGGACAGGTTTCTCTATGAATATTTAGGGAAATGGTTTTTAGCCTTGGGAGCTGAGAAGTAAAGAGTAGCTATTATGCTCTGCAGTTGTTTGGGTGATTTTTGGTTTCATCTTTTGTTAAGTGGAATTCTAAAAAAAAAATTAAATAAATGTTGACCAAACTTTTAGCCTGTGCATATTCATTTGTTTTTGGCAAGTCGTAATTGTTCTGGGCAAAGGATGCAATCACCAGCTTTTAGATTTGTATTCTGTTTAAAAGTTAAAATACAATCTCACAGAATGTGGGACTTCTGTTAAATATATCAGTGCAAGTTTCATTAATGAAATTTGTTAAAACTGTCTTGAAGAGTACAATTTTGGAATATAATGCAGCAGCTCAAATTTATTCCCAATGCTGTGACAATTTAAGTCAAGGGGAATGTTTCCATGCAACAGATGATCAATGAGATCAGAGCTGATAGACCCAATAATCTAGTTAGTGGCATGCAGACAGATAAAATCCTGTAGAATGATTGTGTTCAGGTTGAAGTGTGAATGCAAAACATGTGAAATTAAGGGGGGAGGGGAATCTGCCTGTCGGACTAATTTTGTTCCTGTATGGCAAATAGCATGGTATTTTAAAGGGCAGTGTTTACCAAGTTTTCCATTTCATACACAAACTGCAATACATATATAATTACCTAGCAAAAAGCACCATACTCCTTTCCAGCATCTAAATTGTCAAGAAAAGCTGTATGATTATTTCTCCAGAGCCTAGATGTATCATATCGTTCATCTAAAGAGAGTGTTGATATATATATTATAAAGAAAAATGCTGACCTAGTTAGTAGAGCTGAAACCATCCATTAATTAGAAGTCATAATTGCAATTACATGGCAAAATTAATTTATCATGAAAATAATCCTATCAGTTTTCCTTTTGGAAAAGTCAAATCTTTTTTTTAGCAATGAAGATTGCTCAAGGCTGATACTCTGATGATACTGCAAGAAGGCTGGGGGGAAAAAAACACCAGTCAGATACCATTTTTCAATGTCTGAGGCTCCTAGATGCCAAGGGTTTCTCTGTCTCTAAATATGTAGAGGTGCAATAAAAAAGGGACAGTATGAATGCATTCATGGAAGGAGATGGGAATATATGGGGAGGAGGGATGTAATGAAGATACTATGAGAAAATCATTTATAGCATAATGCATATAATACAGAAAATATGCTATAGCATATGAAGCGCAAAATGCTTTTCACACCTTCAGGCTATTTAGGCTTTCTTGATATTCAAATCTTAATGTACATTAAATGGAATTTAAGGAGGTCCACTTTGCTGGACCTCAGGCAGACTTGAAAAAGCAGTTCCTTACGGATATAAGGATATACTGTATATATTTCGTTATAGCCATGAAATACAGCCCTTTGATGACATCATAACTGTGAAATATGACTTTATTTTGTTCAACTGTGGTCAGAATTTTGCTTTCTAACTGTTGCTCTTACTAAAGCTCATGATATTGAATTTCTGAGATAAGTGCAATATTCTAATATGTATAACCATTTTTTATATTTTTATTTTTTGCTGTAGTGATATCATCTCAGTGATATGAGCAAGGTTATATCATCATTATTTTAATCAACATTACAATGCTAATACTGGTACTGTACTACTAATATTTTGAAATAATTTGGAACCTGCACCTAGCATATGAATTATTAGGAGTTGTTACAGTCACTAAAAAGTCTCGAAAGTTCAAAATTGTGTGTGTGTGTGTGAGAGAGAGAGAGAGAGAGAGAGAGAGAGAGAGAGAGCATGTTCAAGACAAAATACATCTAAATAGGCATGATATCTGTACTTTTAGTTAAATATAAAAAGAGTTTTAAGCTCCATATGATTCCTTATATTTGTTATCACTTAAATGTGCATGATTTCATAAAGCAAAGCTACATAATTTCTTACTCTTTAATGTGTGATTTAAAACTCCTTGTATTTGTTGTGCTTCTTCCACCATTAATTTATTTATATATTTTTATTCATCTTAATAATAATAATCTTGATGGTTCTTGTTTTGCTCCTGTCTCTGTTTGTCTCCATTTTCCCTTTCTCTAATATTTTTTATCACATCATAGAGCTCTTTCTAAGCTCACAGTGTTTGTTTTTTTTCTCTTGCATCTCTGGGCAGAGAATTTGTGTGAAATTGATGCTAGTGATGACACATCTGTACCTAGTTCTTTCTATTTTGCAAGAAACACAGAGCATCTTGTCATGTAGTTCTGCAGTGTATGCTAGTGTATATGTGTGTATGGACAGTATAAGAGCTCAAACAAGGAATTGTTTGTTTCACAGGAAATGTACACCAAAATGAATGTTGTGATATATGGCAGTTTGGAGCAAACAGCAGAATATACGCGTGTTATATTTCTATCTCATCAAAAGGTAGCAAATGCTTAAGACCTTTTTGCAGTTTTCAATTTGAAAGAAAATGATTTCATTAAAAAAAGGAGCCATCAGCCTGGGTGTTGGAGAATGCTGGAGCCTGATGAAACCAGCTGAAGAGACAAACTGAGTGTACAGATGCAGATTAGGCTTCAGAAGATGAGGGTGTAAAAGGGATTTAATGGTAGGATGGATTATAGAAATCCTTGTAACAATGTTAAATAATTATAGTTCCAGCCGAGATCAAAGCAGTGCTGATTGAACCCCCTCAAGCTGTTAACACAGAGTATCTTGAAGAGAAGGAGGGGAGCCCTCAGAGATTGGTCAGCCTATACTGACAGTGTACTCTGATCTATAGAAGTTCAGGCTGTACTGAAGGTACAAGTTGTGGGGAGGGAAAGATAGAAAGGACTTGTCGGTATGACTAGTATTTATTATATGCAGCTTTCTTGGGAGAATATTAGAATTAGCTTCGGTGGCTGCATGCATGCTTGATGATGATTGTATAGATTTAACTTTCAATGCATGGGGCGGGAAACGATGGGGGTATTACATTGTTAAGCAGAACTTTGGCCTTCCAAACATGGCCATGCAAATAAACTCCCCTCCTCCATGTGATTTGAGATGTAGTCCAGATATATATGCCTCCGTGTCTCAATTGCCCATGAACATGAACATTACTTTCCATCAATTGAAGGGAGTCTCTTTATTCATTTACTGCATTTTTGAAGTGTTTTTCTGCTCTCTAGGGGACATAATAAAACCACAATATAATAAAATCACAATTTTAAAACAATTTACTGTTGTAAGCCACCCCGGCTGTGTTACACAGAGGGGCGAGGTAAAAATAAATTTATTATTATTATTATTATTATTATTATTATTATTATTATTATTACAGCGGCAAAACATTTTTTTAACAAACAATTTTAAAAAGCCAAAATTCTTAACCAAAATTGTGCCTGTCAGATGCTCAGTAAGGATGGTGCCAGCATCAGCTTAATTATGGAACTTCCTACTATGGGAGGTTTCTAGTAGGAAGTTCCATAATTAAGCTGATGCTACAGAAGAAGATCTTTCTGGTTTATTCATTATATCACATCTCACTGTGGTGGGACATGCAACAAGACTGCCAACAATCACTTAGGCTTTGTAGGTCATTGCTAGCATATTCAACTTGGCTTGGAAATGTTAAATCAGTCCACATAGTTCAGGATCAGTAATATTAAAATTATAAGTGCCAGTGTGGCATAGTGGTTTAAACATTGACTATGACTCTGGAGACCAGGGTTTGACTCCCACTCAGCCATGAAACCTACTGGGTGACCTTGAGCAAGTCTCATGCTCTCAGCCTCAGGGGAAGGCAGTGACAACCTCCTCTGAACAACTCTTGCCAAGAAAACCCCATGATAGATTTGTCTCAGAGTTGCCATAAGTCAGAAACAACTTAAAGGCACATGACACACACAACACACAATATTAGCAACAGTCTGCTCACATTATTTTGCTGTAACAGTAGTCCTATTTGGCTGTTCTTAATTCCCAATAGGACTTAGAACTGATTGAGGAAGAATGAGAAAAGCACATTACCTTTGCTATTCTTTCACTAACCTCATCATTGGCTGCATCTGCAATGCAGAATTAATGCAGTTTGACACCTCCTGAACTGCCATGGTTCAATACTATGAAATTCAGTGATTTGCATTTTTGTGAGATATTTAGCCTTCTCTGTCAAAGAGCCCTTGTGTCACAATACACTAAAAATCCCAGAATTTCATATGACATTACCATGAGATTAAAAATGTCTCAAACTGCATTAATTCTGCAGTGTGAAAGGAGCCCTAGTCTTCATTAGAATCCAAAAATTGGAGGTCAAATATGTGCAGTTTGGAAACATGAACAAGTAAGAGGGTTTTAAATTGCTGTAGGGACACAAATCATCTGAGGAGCTTGTACAGGGAGAATTGGGTCTCTATTGCAAACATAGTTCTACTTATATAGACAGCCTGTGTGTGTGTGTTTGTGTGTGTGTGTGTGTGTGTGTGTGTGTGTGTGTGTATTTTTTTAAAAAATATTGTGTTTTGCTTGCAGTTCTTGTGAGTTGCTTTGGGAAAGAGGTACAGTTTATATAAAGCAAGACAACATGATGTAAGGTGTGAGTGTTGAATTCAGACTTGGTAAACAAGTGTCAATCCTTACATGCCAATGAAAATCTACTGGTGACCTTGGGCAAGTCACATTCTCTCAGCTTCAGAGGAAGGCAATGGCAATTCTACTCTGAACTGCTTACAAAGAAAATCCCATTATAGGCTTGCTACAGTATTGTCCTAAATTAGAAATTACTGAAGGCACTCAACAGCAGAAGTGGTGAAAGTGCAGCCTATGGGCCCACATAGCTCCTGGGCCAATATTGTGTCCCCAGGTTGCCTCAGGTCAAAAATAGTTTTGCAAAAGATAGTTTTACATATATATTTAGACCCAGAACATTTTTTTAAAAAAAAATATGGATTGAAAAGGAAATAGTCATTTCCTGTTGTTAAAGATCACCTCTCTTAGGTATAAAATGACCTGGCGGGGCCTAAAAGCATGGTAAAAATGCCCAATTCATCATCATTTGGGAGCATTTTGTGGCAGAAAGTTGATTTTTGTGGGGGGTATTCAGCCCTTCAAGCTTTCCTGCAGAGCTAATACAGCCCCCTAAGCCTCCCACAGTTGTGCACTCCTGGTATGAAAGAGTGAGGTGTAATTTGTCCTCCAGTTTCTGTAGGATAACAGAGAGGACAGAGCTGGTGGAATCAATCTAGTCTCTCTTATACTGTTCTTTGTGTGAGATTAGAATTCCTGAACAGGGTTTAGAGATTATATCATCAATCTCAGGTTCAAGTTAGGGGAAAACATTCACTTTATTTTTGGATGGAACAATTTGAGGGTTGATGCAAACAGCATAACTTGATTACTCATCTGCTCCAAATATCTGAAAAAACTGTTAAATAATATGTTTAATATGATGGTGGTGATGGTGGCAGTGACTAGTTATCATTATACTTTGAATACTATGCCCAGTTAGTTGTCTCCTAGTAGTATAACTGCTGTGATTCTTGTTCATTCTAGTAGCCATAAGCATTCTCATTACCATTTCCTCCATCTTCTTTTATCTTTAGGAGCCCTGGTGGCACAGTGGTTAAATGCCTGTACTGCAGCCATTCACTCAAAACCACAAGGTTGCGAGTTCAAGACCAGCAAAAGGGCCCAAGCTCGACTCAGGCTTGCATCCTTCCGAGGTCGCTAAAATGAGTACCCAGACTGTTGGGGGCAAATTAGCTTACTTGCTAATTAGCTTACTTGCTGTTCACCGCTATGATCTTTGGAATAGCGGTATATAAATAAAACAAATTATTATTATTATTATTATTATTATTATTATTATTATTTAGTCATTACTTTGTGGTGCTACCTTTACTATTTCTAAGGGAAGAGTTCCTTCCTGGGACAAGACAGCATTAAGATGGATTGTAGCTATGTCAAAACATCTCTACCATGAGCTATACAGCTATCACATGTTAACTTGTCTCTGCTCTTGAGATGTAAAGATTATTCAATTTTTTTCAGTTCCTCTATGGGGAAGCATGTCCCCATTTCAAAACATAGAAAAAAATCTTAATTTTCCTTAAGATTTCTTCCCTTTCTTAGAGTCACAGGGCTAGTGCTTTTATCAGAAGGAGAAACAACAAAAATGTATTTATTTAAAAAAAGCAAGATAAATGTGCAAAATATTTTGTAATCTTGCTCTGTGCCAAAAGGATTTTTGAAATGTTTCATTCTTCTGTATAAAAATGGAATACAGAAAGAGTCACATCTCCAATCTGCACTTTAACATTGTTCCTCATACTGTTTCCTGCAGCATCCCAACTTGACCCAGTCTTTAACACTACACAATTATAGTGCTATAATCCACTTTAACTGCCATGGCTGCATCCTATGGAATCAAGGGATTTGAAGTTTAGAGGAGGAATATTTATTCTCTGCAAGAGAGCTGTAGTGCCACACCAAACTACAAACACCAGGGTTCCATAGGGTGAATCCACAGTAGTTAAAGCAAAGTGTTATACAAGCAGCTCTCTTCTGCCAGCTTGCCATCTGTGGATTTGAGCATCCACAGATGGCCCCACCCTGTTGTTCCCAATGGCAGCACATGCATGCAGCTGTGCCAACATGGTCAAATGCATGTTGCATGCCATTGGGAGCAATGAGACTTCAAGTCACACAGATTTTGCTATTCGCTGGGGTCTGGAATGGAACCCCCATGGATACGAAAAGCCGACTGTAGTTGTGTAGTATGAATGAACACTATTTCAGCATCCCACATCCAGTTTTTGATACTCTGTCATCTCCTAATCTTTTAAAACTTCTTTTTCAGCCCTTCAGGCTTTCTTACTCCTTATTTCTTGTTAAGTGCAATTACAGAGGATAATGGTAGGCGATGCTTTCCCCTTCCAGTGAGGTGCAGTGATTCAAATGTCTTTGTGCACCAAATTTCTCTCTGCTGTGCAGCAGTTAAAGGCTTAGTGGAATCCTGAGGTATATTACAGCAAACCTTGATGGACAGTCACCATAAATCCTAGGAAACCAGTATTCGGTTTAAAATGTTTAGTACACAATATAAGATAACAACAAATGGTAAAAGGTGTGTGTGCAACAAGGAGTAAAATAAAAGGTTCCTAATGCCTTAATGCAAAACACTGTAATGAAAGAGAGGCTTTGTTGCATCTACAGAGCCCTCCCTTCCCCATATGCTTTTCTATTAAATATCTGTGGAGGAAGGTGGCATTTTGAAGCATTGTGTAATGTGTATAGATCTTCTTTTTTGGAAGTGTGTGGTGTAGCCTAGAGGTTAGAAGCAAGTGGCCTAAGAGATTCTTGTGCCCCCAAATCCATTTGTACCAAACCTAGAAGCCTCTTCAGTGCCATGAAATGTCATTCCTTTCTCTTTACAAAAAATTGCATTAATTCCAAGTTATATTGTATAATCATGAAATGTTAGTACCAGTAGACAGGGAAGCCATGGCTTTCTGGTTATAGGAAAGCAATTCATGCATGACCTTCATGTATTGAAGGAAAGCCTAACAGTATTTCAGTAAAATGTTAGACAGTCTAGAATTAATCTTAATCTTACTCTCCTCTGGTGCCAGTGTTTTCTGATAGCCAAGCCATGCTGGATCTGGATCTTGTCATTGATTCTCGCATAGTTACTATTCTCTTTATTAAACGGTAGCTGCAAAAGTCTCATATCCAGATAGTTTCCCTCACTCTCAAATGCTTCAGTGATATGATTAAAATCATATCTATTTTGGTCCTAAATTATCTTAGTATAACTGTGCTGGTTCTTAAAATGTTTAATATGTTGTTTTCAAGATTAGTTACCCTCTTGGGATCAGAACCAATGGTATACCTTCGCTACAAATATTTCTGCCAATATCCAAGTCTGAGCCCCACTGAAAATAAAAGAATGTGCATATATGCAAATAAAATGTGAACCGCATACAATGTTCCTGATTTATATAAAAACATTGACTAAAAGTACTTCATCTTTTACTGATGTAATAAAGTAACTTTACAGTTAGTAACATATAACTTACAAGACTGACAAAATTGGTGCTTAAAAAATATTTAGGTTAAAAAAAAACCTTGACACTTCCAGTAAGTCATTTTTAGAGTGTAATCACTTTAATTCTCCACCTCTAATTTTATCTCCATGAGACAAGCTCTCAGACTAGAGTCCCTTAACCTCCTGTGAGGAATTTCACTGCAGTTTGTTGTTGTAATTTTCAAAGAGGTTGACAGCATACTGGCTCAGTTTATGTGTTATTATGCTTGGCCTAGGACTTAGGCAACACTTCCATGCTGTTTTTCTAATATTTTCTAGCACAGGTGTTAAGTATGACTATTAATGAAGGCAGTCAAAACATGAATGCTATTTTTGTAAGATTCTCGTCTAAGTTAAAAAGAAAGGGGGGAAATTATTGAAGAAGTTCTATAAGCTGTTAAATCACCTTCCAGTTGGGGCTTTAAAATGATGACAGATGTTTACCATTGCTCACACAGGTTCATCACTGAACAGGAAAAAACCTCTAGTTTAAGTGTATTAGTGCAGATTCACAGTGAATAGAATTTGAAAAACAGTAAAGGGAATAAGCAAAGGGACTGGAAGGAACAGAAAACACCTGACCCAAGCTCATCCCCAGTTACCATTTCTGCGCTTTTGATCATCAGGTAGATTGCATGTCATTGAGCTATAATGTAAAAGAACAGGGGTTATCTACAAATGCTAAAGATTTTTTTTTCTAATACAACTTAATACAGTGTAATACACCAAGCCAAAAGGGTAATAACTAAACACGTCAAACTGAACACATCAGATGCCACAAGGAAGTATTATTTCCATTGTGCTTCAATTACATTTTATTCAAATTGACAGTTTGTCTCTAAAAATGTGAGATGGTGTCCAGTACACCCAAAACATCCATTCATATTGAACCAAACATTTTAGGTCTAAATATATTTTAGTGGTAGGATCTAGGGCAATTTTTCCATTGGTCCCATGGGACAAACCTTTACTCCACTAATTTCTAACTTAATATCAAATTTAGTGACTTCCACTGAACACTTATAAACTAGACTTCTTTTCAGTTTCTCTAAGCATATAGTTAAGTTTTCTAACATAGTAGAGGTAGCTGAGACACTCAGAGCTGATGGTCCCTATGTAGATACAAAACTTGTTGCATTTGTAAATATTGCAAGTCCGAGTATACTACGTTATTGAGAATGACAGAAATTCTTGATCTGGCTCAGTTGATCCAAAGTATAAGTTCCATTTTCAACCCATTTTTTTTCATACAGAAAGTTGTCATGTGCAAGTCATATTAGGGTTATTCCAAAGTTATGTTCCCATGACCATATAGGCCAAATTGTAATTGACAAGAGATTGTATGCCAGGCCATTCTAATATGTATGTTGAGTTGCATTCTAAACTCTTTTCTGTTATAAATGATTGACTTCTGACAGTCAACTGACCTACCTGTTTTTCCTTTCCTGGAGGAAAAATAAAAGAATTTGCTAGGGCAGGATAAATATTGCCCAGTGTGAAGATTCATCCCATTTCCGTAATTCACCACAGTTTTTGCTTTAGACACCATTTACTTTTAAATACTGGAACAGGGGGAATGAGGAAGCCTCTGTGGGAAACACAAATGTCACTTTTCAGCAAGCTTAGATAATTTTCACTATTTACACTGTGTAAGTATTGCTTGGGAATTGTTTGAAATTAAAAATGCGTTGTTTCCTCACTTATCTATTAAATAATAATAAACCCCAAATTACAGTATGCAAGATAAAAAAAATGAGGAGATTAAAATATATTAAAAATGAAGTGTAGGCATTACTGAATTGAGATTCTCTCACATTCTTGATATATCCTAGTTTGGGGAATAAGAGTGTTAAAGATATATGTAGAAAAAATATGGGGAACGATGATGTTTTGGTAGTGAAACTGTCTTATCCTTTAAGTGTGCAGAAACATATAAGTGTACAGACTTCATTTTTTTTAAAAAAAAGCATAAATAAATTTTTCCACTGAGCATACATTACATTTGTCTCTGTATGAATATCAAGAGGATAATTGATTACTCCTGAAGGCAACAGCCCTCAATAGCCATAGTGTTAGTGGTGTAGAATGATGCATACATCCAGGCTTTTTATAAAGTTTTTATTACTACAATTTCTCTACCAACAGACAAGTGGCTTTGAGTGAAAAGGGGGATTTCCCATTTTACCTTAGTAAGCATTTTAATTTTTCCTGCTGCACACTCACTTCTGCCTCATCTGTATTATGAGTCTCCAGTGTATATATATATTAAATAAATAAATTAAAATAAATACTTTCATTTTTATTAAGCTTCTACTCACAAGTAAGCCCAACTGATATTACAGTAAAAGATGTTGATGTAATTAACAATAAAGAAATAATGGGTGCATCTACACTGAAGAAAGAATGCAGTTTGACACCACTTTAAATGCCATGACTCCATCCTACAGAATCCTGGGGTTTGTAATTTTATGAGGCACCAGCACTATTTGATAGAGAAGGCTAAAGAGTTTGTAAAACTATAGATTGCAGGGTTCCATAGGATGGAATTATAGCTCTTCAGGTTATGTCAAACTGCATTATTTCTGGAGTGTAGATGTATGTAATGTAAAAAAGATAGAAAAACCAGTTCTCTCAAAGCAAGTGGACTTAATAATACATTGATTCCCTATAAATGCGTAGAAGCTAATAAAGGATTTATAAGTAGTTTAATGAGGCTTTACATAAAGAACATATGTAATGTAATTATTTATTGCTTTGGGAGTCATGCACAAACAATTTTTAACAAATGTGAACATCATGGAAGATGTCTTTCCAGCTCTTACACCTCTACGAAGTCATTTTCAGCTGAAACAAAACCAGGGGACAGATCTTGAAATGAAAGCAATAAATTGGTTTTGATGCAGAATCACTGATAAATATGGGTTTTATAAAACTCAAAATAGGTAAAGGATCGCAAACAGAATAAGCCATTGGGCTTCAGATCTGGGGCCTGTGTTCTCAATCTGTAACATGGAACTCAATTTCAGTGATTCAGCTTTTTAAAATTATATTGTTTTTCTTCAGGGTAAATAAGTTATATACTCAATTTGATCATTCTGAAAATTACACAGCAGCTGATTTCAGAAAAGGCTTAAGGGGGAGAAAGTTTAAAATGACAGATATTGGATCACTTCATTAAAATCAGAAAAGAAAATTGGCAGTATAAAATAAGATGCCTGCCACTTTTGTTTTGGGGAAAGGCACAAAATCATTTTTTTTGTTCAGCTAGAGAAATAGTGTATAAGATTTATAAGCACAATATTCAGGAATAGTGATGATTCAAAATTTGGTTTATGCGTTAATTGAAATGTTTTTATATTGCCCTATATCCAAGGATCTCAGGACAGGCTACAATAAATTAAAACTTAAAAGCAATTGTAAAAGCATTTTGTCATTGAAAAACAACAGCAGCAGCATATATTTTTTTTAAAAAAAAGGGAGGGAAGGCAAATGCCACAATGCGATCAGCCAAAATACAGACTTGATCACTGGTACAAACATGGGTAAAAAGCCATATATTTAGTTGTTGCCAAAATGAGGCCAGTATCAATGCCAGTAGCATCCCCCAGTTATTAAGAAGCAGTTGCTGCTTTGGTAGCTATTTTTCTAAATATTCAGGAAAAAGGTTTGTTTTTTGGACTCAGCTATGAGTCACATTGAGCCCCAATTAATATTATTAATAATGAATGAAATGGCTACTGGAGATTACCTCAACTTACCTAAAATCAGCTCATGATGACCCACCAGTCAAAGTAAGCTTAGATAGAAGCTAAAGAACTGTTGTTACAATGTCCACAGAGTATACAATAGAGACTACTTTTCTGTCTATTGTATAATGTCATTATTCAGGCATCATTTTCTCCCAAATCTTTTTCATTATTTGCATAAGTCATTTCACAGTGGCATTTGCTTTCCTCTCCATGCACCAAACTGTATGGTATGAACTCTGCTTTTCATTATTACACAGAGGGGTTTCCCCCCCAATTTCTGACTATAATAGTACATGCTGTTCATTATCATTAGAAGCCTCTCATGATGTAAAATAAAACCCCAAAAACCCTGGAAAGTGGAGTATCCATTGAGCAGAACAAAGGGAAGGAGAGTAGATTGGAAGATTCCTTCCTCACTCTTCTTCCTTCATGATCAGTGGTGATTAGTTGTGTTTGGCAAAATTCTTTGTAGTCTGATGCCCTTCACTCATTAGCCAGCGGAGGAACAGAGAAGGAAAGAGTCAGCCTATTGTACTTCATTTGTGTCCTGTATGTTTACATACAGGGACTTCTTCTTCCAGCTTCTCTAAAGAAAGACTAGGGCTATGACACTAAAACACATGTGGCTATCTGAGCATAGGGAAATGTAGAGAGATCTTTGTTAAAGGCTTGCACTGAAATTATGTCTCATAAATAATTATGCATTGCTGCTGTAACATCTGTCAGTTGCTTGCCAATAAAAGCTTTTAGGGAGTAAACAGAGAGGTGAAGCTCAAAGAACAGTTTTGATAGCTGTGTTACATTTACCATATACTTCGCCAATAAAACAACTCATATCTGGAAGAAAACACCACTTCTAGATTCCTAATTTGGTTTATGAGGAGCACAACTTGTTCCTCTAGTATAGGCCACTTTAAAGGAATATATCTTGAACTGAAGGAAATGCAAGTTACAAGTTGTGGCAGGTAATGAACAACTAGGCTATGCTTTTTGAATAAGAATATAGAAGACTTCTGTTGTTGTTACTGTTGCTGTTATTGTTGTGTTGTGCACCTTCAAGTTATTTTTATTGACATATGGCAACCCTACCACAGCATTTTCTTGCAAGATTTGTTCAGAAATCTTTGCCTTCTTCCAAAGCTGAGAAAATGAGACTTGCTGTGGGTTTCCATGGCTGAGCAGGAATTCGAACCCTGGTCTCCAGAGATGTAGTCCATCACTCAAACCACTACACCAACCTGGCTCATAGAAGACCTTTGACAACCTCAAAATACTAGCCAATTCTTGTTAAAGCAACCAGCTTTTAAAACTAATAACATAGCTAGCTGTTAAGTGTCTCATCTCTCTTTCTGGCTGAGAATGTGTTCATTTAGCAGCTTTATGTCCATTTGGAATTCCTAGATTTCATTACCCTAGGTGTCTGATTTAGATATATTGACCTTTTGACTCTTACCTTATTTTTGGAAACTGATGGGAGAAATTGTTATCTGCTTCTTCTTTTAGACCTTGCTATCACACATTATGATGTGCTGATTATTCAGTTAAAAGCTTTAGTATATTTTAAATATGATTCAACTATACAATATTGGCAACCCATCTCTTCTTGATTGCTGATAATCACTCTTGGTTCTTGTAAGCAATCTGGACTATGACTACAACAAAATACTCTAATAGAGCAAGAGACAAAGATTCAATTTTGGATCACCAAAGCAGATTTGCGGTGGCCAGAGCAGGTGGTGGCAATAACTTTTTCTACCTTTTTCATCCTGTTTTTCCTTTTCTTCTTTTTTTTCTCCCATTATGTTCAGTGGAGGGGATTATTTGGACAAGCCCCAGGTCTGGTAAAATTTAGGACCCTTGAGGTAGGTGAGCCTCATAGTGAGGATCCAGCAACAGGCTTGGATGCATACATCCCAAAATGCTCTGCTTTGAGGTCCATTGTTGCTGAAGCATTGCAAACAGAATAGTGACAGTGATACTCTTTTCTGCCATTGCTGCAAAGAGAGGCCATGCAGTGCATCTCACTTTTTACCTGTTGAAAGAAAGGCTTCCATGCCTACAGAAACTTCTTTCCTCAGGTGCATAGGATTGTTCTCTGAGAGTGGGAAAAGCTTGGCATTCAATTTTTAGGTGACTTTTCTCTGGAATCATTCAAATGTTTGTCTTATTCCTCCAGATCTATGTTTTTAGGTCAGTGGCCCTGGCTCTCTTGATGCATGAGGTGATATTGGCTGTACATTCTTTATTCTCTCACCTTGATTCTACAATTTTTTTAAAAAATAGTAAAATTTCAAATGAAAAAATGAATAATCAAATATGAATTTAAATTGGTGTAGACCTCAAATTATGTATAGCTTCATTGCTGATTAATACTTTCATAATACAACAAACTGGTTTAATTTGTTGTTATAAATAATAATTTGACATAATAAGCAGGAGTTTTATATCTGAAGACTTTCAGGAACAAAGCTTGTGGAATATGCACAACATAAGGCATACACAAATGATACATAATATTGTTATATTCTGTCATTGTTTATCTCATTATTCCCACAAATTTTTCTGTGCTTCTTCACCTATTCCAATTTAAAACAGTTTTCGTGCATTAAACTGAACTAGCCTATAGTATGTCCTGATCTGTTTTCTGCTTCTTTTCACCTCTCGGTCAAAAAAGGCATCATTTCATAGTTAGAAGCATACATTAAAGTGCACAATAATAATAATAATAGTAATAATAATAAATGTTAATCAAAAACTGCATGTGTCTTTCTGATTGTGCCAGTGTTCTGATATTCAATTATGCAATTTTCATTGGCATATTAATCATCTTTTCAACAAACAAGCCGGCGTTAATTAAAGCAAACCATGGATAAAGACATGTTGCCGGATCATCATTCCGTTTATCACAGCACACAGGCTGGCCGTTAAGTAAATTCTGGACTGTGAGATGAATTTCAATGTTGGTCTCATCTTTTTTGGTTGGAGTTTGAATGCAACTCATCTAACAACAACAACAGCAACAACAAACTACAGGCTTCAGAAGAGAGAGATGAATTTATTTGTAATTAATGGCAAAAGGAGAAAGACAAATAATTGTATGCCACTAATGAGAAGTAAGGTGTTTGGAACCCAGTCATTCCTGAAGAATCTCTCTGCTTCCATCCCCAGATATAGCACCTGCACAGTAGAATCAGGGTTGTACAGAGATACATATCCATTTTTATTATTCCATGGAACCAGACATAAAATACTTAGGTGAACTAATTTTTTTTTCCAGAAAAAAAACCCTAAATGTTAATTTCAATCTTCTGCATAGCAGTGATGGTAGAATGTTATTATTTTTTTTAACAGAAACTGCATACTCCTGTACCCTGGTTGTTATTTTGCTTTCACTTTCAGAAATGTGAAACTTTTTGTTGTTTCAATATTTATAAATTTCTGTTTTCCTTACTCCTTATTCATCTCTGATTATTTTACTACTGGTGTGGATGTCATAGTCTGCATGGTGGCAAGCACCTTCTCTGGCTGTATTGTTTAATATACTATTTATTGCTTGAGCCAAGGTCATTACATAGTGAACTATTCTTGTTTGTAAAAGAAACCACTACTAAAATACATTGATGTTGATAAATGACATACGTAGTTCAATAAAGGTAATGTGAAATTTTCCACAGGATCCTGAAAAGTCTAGTGAAGATTTAGACTTGTCCCAGTCCAAAGATTTTTCATTATAGTGAGGGAGGTGTGATTGGGTCAATAGAAGGACTACTATCTTCTTTCTAAATCTTACCAGTGCTTTTAAATTTGTTCATTTAGGTGAACAGTAATGAAGTGAAGTGGCCAGGTTCTTGTTTGTAAGACAGGTGGTCTTTTAGATATATAGATCTTAAGTCCCCCATTAGTTGCAATGAAAGAGGAATGTGTGGAGATTCCAAGTCTATCTTACATTTTCTGGAATTCATGGTGTGCATCTGGGAAGCCATTGTGGTGTAGTGGTTTCAGCACTGAACTTTGACTCTGGAGACCAGGTTTCAAATACCTGCTCAGCCATGGAAACCCACTGGGTAACCCTGGGCAAGTCACATGCCCCTAGCTTCAGGGGAAGGAATGACAAACTTCCTCTGAACAAATGTTACCAAGAAAACCCCATGATTGTTCACCTTAGGGTCACCATAAGTCAGAAACAACTTGAAGGAACACAACAACAACAATATGGGGACTGGGAAGAACCCAGTTCACTGTAGTACTGAAACAGAACACTATAGGTTTTGAAGTGTGAGCACTGCATGCGAACCAGGATTTCAGTTGTGAGAGTGAAGGCTGCAGCTCTTTTTCCATGCTTGGAGAGGGGGATCAGAAGCATACAAGGGTCTGTAACATCGTCCCAAGAATATTATTGTAGCCATAATCTTAAATATAATGCAGATAACTACAGACTTTCTAATCTTATTTTGATAATGGTCACAAAGTCAAATATACTTCATTACTGAATCTTTTTATGTTCCATTTTTAATAGCTTCCTCTGTGATTCGTTTCTGCTGTTCTAGCATTTTAAAAACACAAAAATTGAAGCCACCGATGAATCTAGATTTACAGTTTCCCAAGGGATCTTTTGTTTCTCATTTGTGAAATGAATAGCAATTAATCAACCATTATAATTAATAAGATAAGTATGCATATAGTTGTCACATTATATAACAGTATCCTTTTGTATATCAGAGGCATTTCCATGAATCTGATATGTACCTACAGGGCAAGAGAAATGTCAAGTTTGGAAATGCCAGATATGAAAAATACCAGGATGATACGCACAAATGTTCTGCTGTTCACTACAAAATGAATTACTGGTAAATTGAAACAGAAGGGTAGGGGGAGTCTGCTCTGCTTCTGATTTTAATTGATTGTACTTGGATAACAGGGTAATAGTCCAAAAAAGTTTTAAACTGTTCCTTATAAAAATCTATATTGCATTTGTTTGTCCTGTTACAGTGTGAAGTAATGTCAGAGTCTACGTTGGATACCTTTAATCTACTTTGGATATGGAAAGGATCCATCTTTTCTCCATATTACCTTTGGCTATTCTGGCTTCTGAAATCACTATTGTAGGTCATTAAAATAGCAAATTCTTTACTTCCTAGCTCTGTCTCACATTTTCACCTGATGGTTTGGTGGTAGCAGAAGTAGTAAACTGCTGCCTATTATGAGAGACTGGATAGTCCAATCCAATCTGAAATTTAATCCTGCTAAAACAGAAATACTGTTGTTAAGTGAAGTACCTGATTTAGGATTAGGTGGGCAACCTGTCTAGGATGGAATTGTACTTCCTTTCAAAGATCAGATTTCTAGATTACCATATTACACTCTTATAATGCTGCTTTCCCACTTTTACTGCTCTGGCTGTCTCCTGTTGCATTCTGGGGTTTGTAATTCAATGAGGCCTAAGAATTGGATGAGAATTCTAAATGTCTTTCCCTGAATTGCAAATCCTAGAAAGTAACAGGAGGCAGCCGAGCTGCATCTTGGCAGGTGGCAAAAGTTGAAAGGAGTTTTTCTTGCAGGAGCTAGTTCATCGCTGACATTAGAGATTATCACACTGGGAGTGGGACATCCCTGTCCCATTCTTCCCATGCAATCAAAGGAAGGTTTTTCAGATGACATCATGTTTATCCGGACATGTTCCCTTCTGGAAAGTGTGAATGACATCGTTCATGCAAAACACTTTCAGGTGATATCACGCTGATCCTGCCATTGTCCTATTATTTAAGTGGCATTGCCCAGGATTTTGCATTAACGGGAGTTAATGACAGGATCAGCGCTATGATCTGAAAGCCTTTCACATGATCGCTGTCATGGAGGAGATAAGGATAGGAGAGCAATCCCATCCCTATCCCATCTATGTGTGATAATTTCTATTTTTTAGGCCTTATGCAAACCTCTCACTCCTTGAGAATACATTTTGTTAATATTATTGATTACCATTGAATGTTTTTTAATCCTTATACTGGATTTTTTTGCTGTTTTTTAGCTGAGTGTTTAATATGCTTTTAATTTTGTTTAGTCTTTGTTACTTCTTCTTGGGTTTCCTTTCAGGGAATAAAATAGGGTATAATATTTTGATGCAATGTATACAAATTTAATTAATCTTTTCAACTGAAGACATATTATAACGAAGGTGTCCTTGTTGAACAATCTGTTAAATATTATTATTTATTTTTAAATTATTTGGGAATACAATTATAACAAACATACAGTAGATGCATATACACGTTTTGTGCCATATGTTTGGAATAGTTATTTCTACTTGTCAAAGATGTCTGTGAAGTTCTTGATCAGAAGGTTAGGACTATTTGTGTTACATGCATCTAAAGTCCCTCATTACTTATTCCTATGTAAGTGTCAAGAAATGTAGGAAACGTATAGGAATGAGAAACTGAAATGAAATCTGCTCAACATTTTCAATTTTGCAGGTCCCAAATGCTACTAACCATAGCCTTGAAAATTTCTGCGAATTTCTTGCCTCTTTGAAATGACAAAGAATATCTACAGCTTCCCTCCACTCACCGCACCCTTAAAGGAGACAGGAAGAAAATCAATTCATTGTGGTGCTAGAAAAGAGTCTTTCCCAGTACCACAATGAACTGCTACACTGCTAAAAAGACACATAAATGGGTTTTACAGCAAATAAGGCCTGAACCCTCCCTAGAGGCAAAGATGACCAAATGGAGGATGTAATAATTTGGCCATACCATGAGAAATAAGGACTCACTAGATAAGACAATAATGCTTGGTAGAGAGCAATACGAAAAGAGGAACACCATATACCAGATGGACAGATTCAGTCAGAGAAGCCACAACCATGAATCTGTAAGAGATGGGCAGGGCAGTTGAGGATGGGATGACTTGGAATTCTTTCATGGGCAGGATTGCCATAGGTTGAAGTCAACTTGAAGGCTATTAACAACAACCAAATTTGTATCATTCAAATTCTCTCCCCTCCAATACAGAATCATTACACAAAAGGCTAATAAAACATGATTACATCTTCAATATTTTTGTATCATTACATGAGAAAATATTTTGTTTGTTTGTATAAATTGACTTCCCTTTAATAATAAAATAATAATAATAAAGAGAGAAAAAAAACAAAACATTCTCCTGTCATTGTACTTTTATTTCATGACTTCAGCCTAACATAAAGCTCTGTGGTGGCTTTGAAATTTTCAAGGCTTTGATGTACACTGTGTGGTGTTTTATGACCACTTTTCTTTGCAAAACCTTACTATTAATTCCCAATCTGTGTTGAATGTTTTGAATGATTTTCCTTCTATCCAATTTGTTAATCTATCCATTTCTATATTATCCAAAACTCTTAATAGCCATTCAGATTATTCAAATTCTTCCTTCATAAAAATACATATTACATATTGGTCACCTCTGTTCCCATTGTTGCTATATTATAACTGAGAAGTAGCATGTAGTGATGGCTCTAGATTTTGGAAATCTTTGAGTGACATGCCATAGATCTGGAAGAGACCATAAGGGCCATCCAGTCCAACCTACTCTCACACAGTCAAAACATTCCAAGACCATCCAGCTTCTGTTTAAAAACTTCCAAAGAAAGAGGGCCCAAACAGATTAGCTTGGACCAGCCTTATGTAATCCTACCTGTGGTTTCCACCCAAGTCACTTTCTGGGCCAGCGTGGCAGAGGGCATACACCTGCTGCCACTGCCCTGTGGATACGCTCCTGCCATTCACCCCTTACCTGTTGCCTACATTGTATCCTCTCTGCTGCAGCCCATAAGGGAGGAAACAGGACACCTGGTTAACCCTACATGGCCAGGCACCCCCTTCTGACCATGACAGGTGCCTTCAGAGAGGATGCAGTGCTGGCAAGAGGTGAGGGGTATGTGGCCCTGTCTAGTCTGCTGGCTGTCATTGTGGAGTTTTAGACGAACTTGCAGCAAACAGCTAGTCTTTTTAGACTGGATTAAGGGCATTTGGGGTCAGGATTGGGCCATATGCACTGGATCTGTGTCTGCCTGCCACGGGCCCAGGGCTAATAGCCTGTGTTGTCTGGAGAGGACAACATCAATGCCAGGGGTTACACAGGTCATTTGGCCCATGTGGATGGGACCCTCCTAAGCAGTGTATTCCACTGTCAAACAGCTCTTACTGTCAGGATATTCTTCCTAATGTTGATGTGGAATCCCCTTTCCTGCCGTTTGAATCCATTGCTCTGTGTCCTAGTATCTGGAGCATCAGAAGCAAGATTTCTCCATCTTCATCATGACACACTTCAAATATTTAATCATGGTTATGATATCACTTCTTAACCTTTTTTTCTCCAGGCTAAACATATCCAGCACCCTAAGCCACTCCTCATAGGGCATGGTTACCAGACCTTTCACCATTTTGATTGCCCTCCTCTGGACATGTTCCAGTTTGTCAACATCCTTCTTGAACTGTGGTGCACAGAACTGGAGACAATATTCCAGGTGAGATCTGACCAAAGCAGAATAATGTGGCACTACTCCCTTGATCTAGATTTGTCAGCTGTCATCATTGTCCATTCTCCTGGCTTCTCTTCCTGTGGACCTAGTGTGCATCTTTGAACAGGAGTAGAAGGCAAAACATGTGACTTTGTTACTGCTGTGGGTGGAAAGAGATAGTAAATGTAGATTAGGAGTCAAGGCACAATATCCAACACGTCATTGGGGAGGATAGGCAGCAGCAGACGCTTGCTTGTGTGTAGTCTTCAACAAGTACCTTAAGATGCTGGCATTGTATCTTGGCTACAAAGTACAAAAATGAGATGACCTATCTGAAGCTGGTAGTAACAGATATGTCAGAACAAGAGAGGCGACAGTCTTTAAGAATTAGGTTGATTTCATCTTCCAACCTCAAGAGATAACCCTGTCATTAACACTTGCCCTACTTTAACCCTAGTCATAATTCCCCTGGATGAATCTGAATATGACAAAGAGCAAGAAGATGTGATAACTCATTCCCTGGACAACACAGTTGATGAAGAGGAAAAGGCAGAGTGCCAGGAATCTGTTAATAAATGCTTTCCAATAATCTGCAGGGCAGGCCACAGACAGCACCCTCCTCCTTCAGTGAATGTAGAAACAAGAGATGCCATACCCAGCACAGCTTAAATACCAAATTCCAAACTAATTAGGCACTAAGTAGGCACAGATGACCTTGAAGGAACTACCCATATATACCTTGGCTGTTCTCTTGCACCCTTAGTGCTCACAACTAACTTTTCTGCTGACACTACTCTTTTGTGTTCCTGTCTTGCCATAACCATGGATTGACTATGGACTACCCTGTTTATTTCCTGCGAGCTTGTGTACTCTGGACTGGCTATTGATAACCTTTGTGATCCTCCTTGCTTCCTGCTCAGATAACATGACAGATCTGGATTGGACTGACTATTGAACATAGCCTACTTGCTTATTGGGTATTTTCAGACTTGTGTTCAGGACACCCCTTGAACACTTTATTCACTTTTGACCAGTTTCTATGGCGCGTTACAGACCGCCCCTTTGGGGTGGCCTGTAGGCGCGGCTTTCCCCGGTGTATTGGGGTCTCAGCTGCCAGACCGGCAGCCTCCGAAGCCCCGATCCGCCACTTTCCGGGCCGTGGGGAAGCAGCAAAAGGCCGCTTCCCCGCAGCCTGGAAAGGGGTGTCCTTGGGGCTTCAAGCCCCAAGGACACCCCGCGGCGGCAGGAAGGAGGAGAAAGGGGCCGTTTGGCCCCTTTCTCCCTTGCATTGCTGGGCGCAGTCGTCTGAAGGCTGTGCCCAGCGACACAAACCAGGAAGGAGCTCCGTTTCAGAGCTCCTTCCTACTCCGCGGAAAGGGTGCGTTAAGCGCCCTCGCACGGAGCGATGGCGTCACGTCCACGCCACCTTGTTTGGAGGTGGCGCGTTCGTCACGCCATTATGGCGGTGGCCGTGTGGAACGGCCGCCGCCATTTTGTGCACACAGAGCGCAAGGTATGGTTAGGGGGATGCGGAAGCATTGCCCCTTCCTAACCCTAGTACGTGCTCGTCGCGTACTTTCATGGTGGGCTGTAACCCACCAATATTTTAAGTGGCACGTTCTCTCTTCTTTCTTGTATATAACAATCAGTTCAATGAGAGTAATCACCTTTAAAGCAATCAGTAACTTTTATTGAGAAATAAATAAATAAATAATTAAATTAAACTAATGTAGATTTACATTATTAAACTAGATTAAATAATAAATAAATTATTGAGGTACTGACTTAACTTCCAGCTCAGTTTGGTTACATTAAAATCAAACACTGTACAGGCATTAACCATTCTAATTTTACACTTCTATGCATCTGAGGAAGTAGACTTAAGTCTAATATCTCTCTACATACTCTCCTCCTCTAGACACACATCTCTGGACTTTTTCACACAGGAAGCAAGTGTTAATAAAACATGATTAAAATGTGGTAATAATGTGATTATCACAATCTTCCCCCAATTGTGCTATTACCACGTTTTAATCACATTTTATTAATGCTTGCTTCTTCCATGTGAAAGAGCCCTCTGTGTCAGTTCCTCAGGTGTCTCATGAACCAGACCAGACCAGACCAGACTTTCAAAACAGAAAACTCTGCTTTTGATATTCCACCTCTCACCAGGAGGCCTTTCCCATCAATGAAATATGAACTGGGTTTCATGTCTCCTGCGCTAGTCATTGCTTGGTAATCAGACATCAAACTCCATTTCACACCAGAGTAGCCAGCTTCTAAATTCACTTTGTCACAGAACAATACTAAGTGGAGAGAACTGTGCATTATTTTATGCTTCCCTTTGAGTGTAAATATGGCGTTCCTGGATTCATGCAACAAGGATCTCCTGTCTTTGACAATGAACAGTAAGATACTCCTAGGACACTCTCAAGCATCCACAATAAAGAGAGTCATTCGGTGTTTGTTTCCCAATAAATATAATAAGAAAAATACTCTGCAGAATCTGCAGTTTCCAGTTTTATTTGTCCTATTTTTAAGCCTTCTGTTAATTTATATATCACCATATAGTGATTTTGTTATGTAATTTCAACTTGATTTTGACTTATGATGACACTAGCATAGTTTTTGGCAAGATATTTTTTTTTAGAAGAAAAATGTTTTTTGGAAAGAAAGGAGGTTTGCCATTGTCTTCCTGTGAGGCTCGGAAACCCAGTGGCTTTCCGTGGCTGGGTTTGAAACCTGGTTATGCTGGTGTCCTAGTCCAACAGTCAAACCATGGCTATCTGAATTGGATAGGTCTAAAGAAATCTGTGTTTTTTTCTCTCTTTTGTAATAAAAATACTCATACTCATTTCCATTTATGATACCTAATTTTTACATATGTAGGGTCAGTATATGAGAGAATCATTTTTCTATAGTTTGTGTCTCATTTTGAATCAATTAGCCCTACATTTTGGAGAAAAGGACCTTTGACCAGTTGGTTATTTTAAGAGATAGATTTTAAAATCCCCTAATAATTCCCAGTTTTGTACTTTATAATTATTGTTTGATAGCATCTAGCTATTTAGCTGGCATTAGAGGACACCTCATACAACAATGTTCTGTTTACATGGGTGTTAAAATTAATTGTATCCTGGCAAAATTGTTCCCGTTCATGGGAGGTAACTGGTTGGTTTTTTTTTTTCTTGATGAACAGTAATTGGATGATCACAAATAGATTTATCTGTGTTTTTTTTTTTTTGCTTTCTTTGTTAAAGAGCATAGTCACAGAAATAACCATATGGATTTTAAAGGATATATGCAATATATGCTTAGATTTTTTTAGAATGTAATGTAAATTTACAAGCACATTTAATGAAAAACTATACAAAATAAGGAGAAATACGTTTACAGTACATTAAAAAATAAGGAGCTAAGAAATGAGCATCAAGTTTTTTATGTTCTGAAATTTTGCAACTACCTTAGTTTACACTGATACAAAATGTATAAAGCAATAAAGATTCACCCATGCATGCAGGGATGTAGCCGGGGGGGGGGGGGGCTGGGGGGCCGGGCCCCCCCCTCCATTAGAAAAATGAATGGTGTGTGCTGCTGCGCCGCCGCACTCAAGCACCATTATAATGGTGGCACTTAGTCTGGACCCCCCCCCCTTCCTAAAATCCTAGCTACGTCCCTGATGCATGCCATGTCATCTGTGGCCTTTTGGTATGATGCAGCTGAGCAGTGAGTATTTTCTAAAAGAACATAGTTGAAATATAACTTATATTTTATCCAACATGAAAGCAAATGTTCTTACTAGTTAAAAATAATCTGCCATTTATCTCTCTCTCTCTCTCTCTTGTGTGTGTGTCCAGGTTTTGTTGGATAAATTAAGGGTTCCTCTCTCGGAAAGCAATTTATGCTCTGATAGTAATACCTCTATGGTTTCAATAAATAAAAAGCTTTGCTATGGGTGTTTTCATCTCTGAACTTTATAGTAGATAGATTTGCCCCCTTGAATCTGGAACATGATTTTCCAAATTGATTGCCCTTTCAACAGTGAGTTTTTGAAGAAATTAAAATAACATTGTTTTCTGTGGGTTTTTCGGGCTATGTGGCCATGTTCTAGCAGAGTTTCTTTCTGACATTTCGCCAGCATCTTTAGCTGGCATCTTCAGAGAATGCTTTGCCTGGAAAAATTGGGTGTATATATACTGTGTGAGCCTGGGAATGCAGGCGTGATTTGCATGTGTATTGTTCTGGGAGGCTAATGCAAATGAGGATTAATGTCTGCTAATTGGTGATCAATTATCTGCTAGGAAAGTCCTTGACTCTGGATGGTTTCCTATTTGCATTTGCTGAGTCCTTATTTTGCTATTCTTCAGGACTGGTAGCTAAATTTTGTTCACTTTGAGTGTTTCTTCTTTCTGGTTGAAATTATCCAGATGTTTGTGAATCTCAATGGCTTCCCTGTGCATCCTGACATGGTAGTGGTTGGCATGGTCCAGAACTTCAGTGTTTCCAGGCAAAGCATTCTCTGAAGATACCAGCCACAGATGCTGGCGAAATGTCAGAAAGAAACTCTGCTAGAACATGGCCACATAGCCCGAAAAACCCACAAAAAGCTATGGATGCCGGCCATGAAAGCCTTCGACTTTACATTAAAATAGCATTGTTGTTACAGTATATTGTTTCGAGACTTCAAGTCATTTCTGACTTATGGTGACCCGAAAATGAACCTTTTCTTGGCAAGAGCTCTTCAGAGAAAGTTTACCTCCTCTGAGGTCAGGAGAGTGGGTTTCCATGGCCGAGTGGGAATTCGAAGCCTGGTTTCCTGAGTTGCTGTCTGACACTCAAATCCTTATACCACTGTGGTTCTCTGATTAAATATAGCATATAGTGAGTTTATTCCCCACTCCTCATAAAGTCAAGATGCTGCTGCTTTAATAGTAGTGCTTATTAAGACAATATGGTGTAGAAATAAAATGCATTTGACACAGACCTGAGTGAAGCCCATGTCAGCCATGAATTTTGTGCATGACTTTGTTCCAATCACTGTTTTTTTTTAAAGTCTAGCCTACTTCACAAGGAGAGGGGGCCTACATATCCTAAAGGCATCAGATCCCAGCTGATGTTGAAAGCTAATTAGAATAAGCCCTGGTTAGTACTTGTATTGAAGACTTTCAATGAATACCAGGTGCTCTAGGCTGTATTTGAGAGGAAGGATCTGGCAAAATGACTTCTGAGTATTCCTTGCCGAAGAGAAGCCTATGGAATTCAAGGCAACTTGAAAGCACACACACACACACACACACACACACACACACACACTTACACTTACACTTCATAAGGTTATGCTGTTGAACAGAGAAATGGGGAAATGCATTTTTTATTATAGTGCAAATGTAATCACTAAGAAGTATCACTAATCAGAATGTAATCAATAACAATCATATTTGTTAGGCTTATTCTTATGTTACTGTGAATAACGGTTAGGAAAAGGTTAAAAAAGATTTTTCTATAGGATATGTTTCTTGTTATGTCTTTCAGGAAAGCTTTGTAAAAAATAAGATGTGAATGTATGATATACAGTAAATATAAAAATGCAGCTGTTGATACCTTACACACTTTTCATCTGCACTTATGATAGCTTTGTTGATGACTCGTATAACATCAATTTTTTTTCATTCATTTCAGTCCAGCTTGCTTTGGTCACAGGCATGCAACATAGACATCATTTCACCCAGTGACTCAAATATCACAACAACATTGTATGAAGGAGAAGAAAGCAAATGTTCCTGTGTCCAAACTGACATGGATGGGAGAAATTTTTATTAAGAGTGTAGCTCTTCACCTTGGAATTTAGCCAGGACACAGGGGGTGATGCTTGATTTCATAAGAATCATCAGCAGATCCAAGATTATTTTACATCTTAATTAGTCTTAAAGGAGCTGAGCCCAACACATTCAGTAACATGCCATAGTGAAGCATTATCAACTCCTTGCTGGCACACATAGGAAGAGACACCTGCTGCACCATGTATTCCATTACCTGTGGAAAATCTTTCTATACATGACAGCCAGCTTAGGCTTAGACATCTTCAGGAATACCGTAGCATGAGGATTGTGCCTAACCATCTGCAAAGACTGAATCCTTTTTATTGTTCTGTGCCATGAATAAATGTTTGGAATGTCCTGTCCCTTCATGCCAACTATGGTCTGTAGTTGGCATGAAGTAGGCTTGGTTGTAGGGATTTCTAAGGGAGAAAAAGTGTTTTACTAGTAAAACTTTACTTTTTAATGAGTAGAATGTTCCAATTTATAGTAGCAGAATCCATGGATAAGTCAAAGGTAAAACCTAGACCCATGTAGCAAATGATCTAAAGATGAAGCAAAGGAAAACAATGCAAAAATATACAAAATTTCAGCAGGAATAACTGTGCTAAATCTAAAGGCTGGATGGATGAGAGATTAGAAGGGGGTCAGTGCTTCCAGGACAGATTACACTCTTGCCTTTCACCAGGGGATGGTTCCTTTTAAAAAAAAGAAGAGGTAAAGCACAGCACTTACACTGACCTGTGGATAAGTCAACTCAGGGTTGTTGGGTTGTTGTTTTTTTTTTGGGGGGGGGGGTCAATTTTTGACTAAAATTTCTAGACTTATACATGAGTATAAATTCTTATAGAAAAGTATCTGTTTGAAGGCCTAAACTCTCATTTTAAGAACATAAGGAAGTATTTCTTTTTAATAGCTTGTTACAGCACTAGTCTAACTAGTAGCATTTCCGTTAGTTGTCTGTAATAATGATTTCAGCTGGGAAGTTGTATCTCTAGCAGCAAAACCTTGACTGATAAGCAAAAAAGCCTCATCTTCTTCCTAGCATCACCCAATCCCTTCTCCTCACTCCAGTCGAATCAATATTTGTCTAGTTCATAAATCAGGCTAGCATCTGATTTTATTTTGTTTTTATCAAAATTTATTTCTATCACTGCAACAGTTAATACTTTAATAAGGGAACTTAACTGGGAACATTAGGAAGTTAGTTAGAGACATTCTGCAGGCGCTTTTTCCCTTGTCAGTGACAAGGTAAGGTAATCCTATACACAGGCTGCTATTGTGAGATGAGAAACTGGCCTCCTTCACTGCCAGAGACCAGATGCACCTCTCTCTATCCTAATCTGTAAACGACTTAAAGGAGTCTTATCTCGGGGCTCTTCTGCTTCATTTCATGCTTGATTTACTTTAATTTGTCTGATAGGGCACAAGGATTTGGAGACGGCCCATCTTTCTGCAGAAAACGTTCAGATTTTTTTTCCACTTGGCATTGTTGTCTTGGGGATTTTTTTAAAACTTTTAAAAAATATATGGGAGAAATCTTGCTCCAGTGCAGCAAGCTGCTTGAGTGTGTTTAGATTTAAGCTACCCCAGCAGAAAAGAGTTTGTGAAGTGGTATGATTGTGTGATGTGGGCCACATTTACATTGAAATCACATTTTACGATATATCAGGACTCCTGAAGGGAACGGTGCAGTGGAGCGCTTGTGCCCACAAGATACTTTGAAAAGCACTATATATAGTAGCAACAATTGATACGAGATTTTACAGGAGTCTTTATAAATATGTAAATGGGTGTTATCTGATTGGGCTCTTTGGCTACACATCTGTACCTCAAAGGAAGTGGAGCTGTGAGAACTACTAGAAAACAGTAGTTTGCATTCTAAACGTGTCTGAGAAATAGAAATGTCTCACAGGTTGACAGCAAGTCAGGGTGGGGGTGGTTTGCATACTTTGGAGGTATGCTTCTTTGATGTGAAAGAGATCTCTTACTCTGAACAGAGCAGGTAAAATTACCATTGACAATTTTCATTTGTTTCCTCTTCTTCTGTTTCTTATTTTTAAGCTTGGCCTAGTTTGGTAGTCAATGACCTTCACAATTCTATGTTATATCTTTAAATTCCCTATATAATACAGTAGTGGAGAGGCAGAGAGATGGTCTTCTTTTTCTTTTTTAAAATATAAAGTGCTTTTAGTGAGCCAAGAGAGAGAAAATAAAGTCTTTGGCACATTGATCCCTTGATTGGTTATTTCCTAAATGAAAATGGAGATACTATTAAAGCACTAATAATGTTACATCTTAATAGTTGAAGAGTCAATAAATGGCTCCCATGTGCTTCATTAAAGTTCTTAATGAAGCCATTTTTGATAGCTGAACTTTACATTATCAGCTGCTTTATCCAGAGACTTTCAGGAGGAAGTAAGGCTGTAGAGTGGTCTGAAGATGGTTTTTCCCCCTATTACATTCTCTTAACTGCATAGTTATTGGTAAATGTATGTATTACTATAAAAATTAGCAGATTAGTTTTGTGCAGGATCTGTCAAATACAAGGATGGGAAATTGTAACTGTGTATATAGATTTCCATGCTTGCTTTAACACAGAATTAAACATTTTGTCTACTTCCAACCCACCTTCAATTTCAATATGTAACTGATTTTTGAGACAGAATATAACAATAGGAACATCAGTACTATGCTATGGCAGTATTTCAGGACTGGTTAGATAACATGACTTCTTGGAATATTTAAAACTTTTGCCATGGAATATAACTGGTCTTTTCTTAAGCATGTTTCTTCAGAGTTGACAAAATCTGCCCATCCTGATGTAATAATTGTTTCAGTCATATACGATTCCTGCAAAACTATATTTTCAATTGATCTAATACAACAGTAGTATTCTTCCTCTCTTGAGGAGAAATAAAATGCAGACTACTTTTTGTCAGTACTGAATTGTTCTTTCTTGCTCATTTTGTCTTCTGCATCATATTGGAGAATATGTGAAAACGCAATTGATATTTTGCGGGACAGGGACCATGAAGTTGCATGTTTCCCATAAGTATGAAATGTGTGAATGGAAAAGCAAGAGAATGCAGGACAACTCCCAACAACAATGCACATATCAGCCACTTGATTTGGCAAGAATTTGTTGTGATTAGTCTGAAGAGGCTGATTTCTACATGTGTAGTAATTCCAACACTGGCATTTAGGGAGCAGGGTGAGGTTTGATACTGTTTTTCTCTTGTGTTTTTTTTAAACCCAGTCAGCAGGTAATGCTTTTGTTTGTTCAGATAAAAAGGTTCACTTTTGTTGGTGGAAGGAGAACAAAGGAGGAGCTAGCCTGATCTCCTATGGGAGAGAGTTCCACAGCCTGGCAGCAGCCACTGAGAAGGCTCATTCCCATATCCCCACCAAGTGTACTTATGATGGTGGAACCAAAGAAAGCCCAGCTGTGACTTCACAGCAGGGCATTTGACAGGATTAATAATTTCACTGTATGGTTGAACAGAAATGGATAATTCTTGTTGCGGGTGTTTACACTGTATGCTTTAGGCTATATGTTTCATGCTGGCTACCACAATTGCCTTTCCTCATTTAACTACCCCACAGAAAACACATATCATGTTCTTGGTTGTTCTGCCTTCAGTCAGCCATTAGTTATACTAGCAAACCAGTATTTTAAGTGCTTGGGCATTGATCTAAAGCTCTATATCAGGGATAGGCAAGTATGGTTCTCCAGATGTTATTGAATTGTAACTGCCATCAGCAGTAGACAGCATAGCCAGTGGTAAGGTCTTATGGGATGATTTGCTGTTCAAAAATATCTGGTCATAGTTGCTGACCCCTTCTTTACACACAAGGAGTTCTCGTATCCTATTCCCCCACCCCACTCCCATGTACTTACATATTAATGGCAACTCAAGGGAACTGCTATGACTGTTCACATAAATAAACAAAATCTGCCCGTGGGGTATTTCTGTGTGTGCCTTTGGTTCCATTAGATCAGCTTCTTTTTATCAAAATGTTTCTCATGTTAATTGGTATACATACTTTATTTAATTATAAAGAGTACTATCTTGATTCCTAAAAAAGATTGCCATTTAAACGGTATGCTTTATTTAAACTAATATATCGTTTAAAAATGAGCTTTTCTATAGCAGTCAGCATCATGAAATAGAAATTTAGATGCTCAATAACAGCTCTCCTTAAATGAAAATAATATTCTATTGAAGATGACTTTTCAAGGCTCTTCCAAAATCCCAGCTTCTGTCTTTTCTTATATTTATGGTTTCACTAAAATGTTCAGGTAGAGAAATACCTGCACTCATAAATCATTGCAGATAATAGCAGTTCAGACACACACTGTCCAAGTTGATAATGGGTATCTGATCCAAAAAAGGATGTATTCCCCTGCCCCCCCCCCTTTAAAGTTCTTCAGGAGGTGGCAGGACAGTTAAACAAACCCTATAAAGCTTTTTGTTTCTAATCTTATATTCGCTATCAACTTGATTAGTTGGTACCCTATGTGCAGAAGTGGATAATGGAAGAAACAACAAAGAAGCTGTGTTTCTCTAACTATACAGATCACTTTAAATGAATTTGATGAGTTCAGCTTTTACGTATAATAAATATATTGATGTTTTCTTGTTGTAAAGCAAACTATGAAGATTTCCCCATAAGGATGGAAGTATAATGGGAAAATTAATATTAATGGATTTGTATAAAAATTACACATGGAAAATAATTTCCAGCAAAAGCATACTTATATGTACATTACTTTAATTTTAGATAATATCAACTGTTATGCCTGTTGCTCATTATCTTTCTATATGGATGTATGGAAACTGTGTGCAGGCCTCTTGATTTAGAGCAGCATTAGTCTGACCAGCTGAAAACTTTGAGTACCTCGGCACTGCATAATTGTCACTTGCTATTTGATGTTCTTTTGTTGTCTGTTTTATTGAATCATTTCCTGTATTGCTATGTATTTTATATGTATTATCTTACTAGACAGGCCCCTTCCCCACCACCACTCCCTTCTCCTTCTGTGTCGTGTCTTTTTAGATTGTAAGCCTGAGGGCAGGGAACCGTCCAATTAAAAAGATTGTATGTACAGCGCTGTGTAAATTTACAGCGCTTTATAAATAAAGGTTAATAATAATAATAATACCTGAAGCTGAAGAATATTTATTGTTATATACCTTTCCCCCCATTTATGGTGTATTCTTTGTTGTCTATAACAGATTGCGTGTTTCTAAGGTTTCTTAGATGTGACTGCACCATATCCTTCAGAATGTGGACATAAACTTAAGCTGATCCAGTATCATCCAATAATTCACCTATCTTGCATGAATTCGCAAGAGCTAGCTAAGCTGATTTTACATTGTCAAGCACCACAAGCTGAGGCCAGAATCTGTCCCTCTGCCTGTAAATGCTATCTTAATGCCTACCAAATCATATTGCATTTGATTTGCTAAAATTAGCTTTAACGACTGTAATGGTTTTTGATACAATGCTTACAAATACCACTGATTTTGTCCTCTAAAGGCCCAAACGTCTATAGTTTTACACATCTGTCATGCATGAAAAAATTGAAAGTGTGCGTGTTGATTTGCTGGAAATGAGTCATGCACTGAAATCATGCTGTTTCCTTTGTATTCTTATAACCACATAACTAGTATGAGTGGAGATGAAAAAGTAGGTGGAGTTGACCTTAAAAGAGGTGTTCAAAACTGCCGAAAGCTCTTTGAAAAATTATTATTACAAAAGGGGGAAATGAGAAAAACAGAAGAAAACACGTGCTTGCATTGAAAACTGCTCCTGTCAGAGGTAGATACTGCAGTATCTCTGAAACATTTTATAATGCAGAATTTACAAGTAGATTCTAAAATAAGGCCACATTTGGTTTAGTATCAACTGGTTTAATGAAATTTTCACATACCCCATAAAGCTCAGAGATTTTTTACATTAATGCCTGGTAAATTTATTTTTCTCTTTGACTTTTGATTGGTCATGTTTCAAAGTAAAGAACTACACTGTAATGATGTCATGATTGTGAGACTTCTGTGATTCTATAAAATACTTAGTGATACATCGAGATTAAGTTACTGAAAATGTACGGGTTCCAAACCAGTGGTCCATGGCCTGGACAATAAAAGAGGGCCCTGAGCCTTTCTGTTTCCTTCCTTTTATGGAAAGTACATTTCATGCATTTAACTAGGGGAAGTATTAATAGATTTCATTAGATTCCTTAAAGTGTTCCCCCCAAAGGTCCTGGACCACTCACTGCTATGGAGTCAAACTATATGTACTGTAAAATTTATTTAAAGCAGTAGTATTCCTCCCTCCCTCCCTCCCAATTTGGATCAGAACACTTACACCACCCATTTTCAGGGCTAAAAAGTGAGTTGAAAGTGGTGCACTTCTTACCTATTGAAGCTATGTCTCTGGTTAGTCTATTTAGCAATATTTGTGCTAGTTAACTGACAGGCTTGTTGCATTGGTAATAATAATAATAATAATAATAATAATAATAATAATAATAATAGTAATAATAATAATAATAATATTTATTTGTATCCCACCCCTCTGAGAATAATCAGGGCGGCTAACAAACTTAAAAATACAAAACATATAAAATCCTTGGTACTCTCTATCTGGTTTAAAGCTGAATTTGGGTGGCATCCAGACATTTTTTGCCACCAAATCTGTGGCCCAAATACAGCCCGGGTCCATCCCTGCTTCCAGAACCACTCCGCTGGTCATTTTCCTGTCAGAAAACAGCTGGATCCAAAAAGAACTGGGAGGAGTGACTCTGGAAGCAGGGATGGACGCAGGCTGTATTCCGGTGGCAGATTAAGTGGAGGAAAAGTCTGATAAGATCAGGATGCCTCCCAAATTCACCATTAAACCACATAGAGGAAAATTGATTTGATAATAATACAATAAGCCTCTAACTGTGTGATCCAGCACAGCACAAGTTCTCCCAAGTGCATTAGGAGGAGATAAATCTGGAGTAATTAACACATTTTGCTGCAAAAATATTCTTTCTTTAATATGTTCTTTCATCCAGAGATTGGCAGAGATGTCAGAGACATTAGGAAGGTTGTGGGGCAAAAAAGTGGTGCAGAGTGTGGTGATGCATCATGAAATGGATTGAAAGAAGAGGGTGTGTTCTGCATTCTAAATGTTTGGAGAGGTTTAATACTATGGTTGCAGCCATAAATGAATGGGCCATAACCACACCTTAGCTCATGCTGTATCAGATACCAAGATGATTTCTTGAAAAGAAAATGGCAGGCAACTGTATAAGACAATATGCAATAGAATGACAACCTGTACCAAAGATGAAACAATATCATGGTTCTTTTTTGTGATTACATACATCTGCTCTCATATTTTCAGTGACATCAATCTTCATAGTTGCTTGATAGCAATCTTTTCTTCTGTGTGGGATATGCAGCCGTAGAATAATATTAGCTGCAGTATCATTTTAAAAGAAAGTTTCTATCTTATCTTTACAATTATGATACAGAAGTGTAGCATCAGCAACTTCCTAAACATAGCATGCAGTACTTACATGAGTTAATTGCACAGTAAGGAGATAATACAGTAGCGTTAACACGATTTACTATGTAATTACCATTGCTTCCAATGAAATTATTGTGTAGCCACCACCTAGTGTCTTATGTTATTTTGTGATAACTATGAAGTGATTACTGTGATTACTATTTTTGAGAGACTGCATTGATCTCTGACCAAGGTTTGCTGGGCAAATTTGTTGAAAACTGAAACATAAACTTACCCTCCTTCTTAGAAACAAATTGTTAAGTAATATATTCCCATTTACAACATATAGCTCACATTGTGTCTTGGAGGGGGCGGGGATCCTTCCAGGTTCAGGTACTGTGTATGCAGCAATGGTCAAGAATAAATCCATCAGCCAGATACACATTTCTTAGTAATTTTCTGATACTATCCCTGCTTACTCTTAAGATATCCCACTGGGTCATCCAATTTATGTATTTAATTTAATTATAAGCTGGTGCATCCCCTAAACGAAATTTTAACTTGAACCCATAAAATGCAACAAATACTATTATGAAATAATTCATTATTACACAAATGTCCTGTTCCAGCTCACAGATACAGCCATTTCTATTCTTGCAATTTTCTTTTCTTCCTCCATCCCCCAGCTTTCTCTTGCTTTATAAGTTAGTCTTGGTTCCTGGTCCTTTGAACTGCTATTACAGCAACTTCATGAAAATTAATTGTACAGTGGCAAATTGCCAATAGTATGCCCCAGTTTCTGGCACTGCACTGGTTGTGAAATCCTACTCCCATTGTTGCATCATTTGACCATTGTGCAGATTTATTTTCACCTGCCACCCGCATCAATTATATATAGCAAGTGTATATAGATGTATCACAGTAGGCTATTCATTTATCTGTTATGATGTAAACCATGTCCATATTTTACTGCTTATTTCTGTTTATATCTAGTACATTTTTATTAACGGGAGTATACCTGAAAGGCAAGTTGTAGAGTGGACAGTACTTTACACTGGAGGTTGCATTATAGTATGGCCCCATGACTAATTGTTCTTCCTCAACTCAACCCAAACAAGTTTTAACTAGCTGTTGCAAAACTCAGCTCAGGAGAGGTCCTGCTCTTTATCCATGCACAGTTTCTCTAGGCAAGGAGCTTTAAATCTTACTACAAAGAGATAAAACATTTTCCCCCTCCAAGATCATGGATAGCTCAAATATGAGCTTAGTCTCTCTCTCTCTCTCTCTCTCTCTCTCTCTCTCTCTGTGTGTGTGTGTGTGAGAGAGAGAGAGAGAGAGAGAGAGGAGTATGAGAGAGTGAGAATTGTGTTTCAGTGGATGAGAACACTGGGACACTGAGGGTGAGAATGGTATATGGTTAAGCAAGGAGGTAACAGAATTGAGCAGATGAATTAAAGAATAAGAAAGACTATTTGAATGAAAGAGTAAGAATGATGTATGGGAGGGAAGGCAAGTGAATAGTGGACTAATGAGTGAATCAGCCTCACCACAAACTTGCTGAGAATGGAAAGTGAGTGAAAATGGTATTCATGTGAGAAGTGAGGTGAGAATGAGAGAGAATATAGCTGATGGCATGCAGATCCCATCTGTCCCACCAGTCCCAGTTGTCACTAGAAACCATTACCTCATCACAGTTGCACTGTTATTCCACCATGTCCAATGTTATATGTCGTGACAGCTACTCATTAATGTGTAATTAGAAAGGTAAGAGTAAAAATCAGTGGTTTGGTATTTGTTCATGGAATATTTTTCCACCCTCTTCTACAGAATTGTACATTTGAGGTGTGGTGAAGTGCTAAAAGAACCTGTTGTGAAGGCTTATGGAGTGTATAATCAGTTGATTCCATGTAACAAAATATTCTAAACAGTACTAAGTTTCTGGGAAATTTGAAGAAGTTGTTAAATGATAATCACTGTTGGTTGAACAGAAATATTGCTTGGTTGACATGCTCAGTTTTTGTAGGGTGCTGACCTCTTCTTGAACTGTGTCCTAGAGCAGTGATACTCAAAAGTGGAGAGTTGTTGACCAGTGTCTTTCCATGAGCCATTGCGGCCAACCTGCTACACCTTTCCAGGGAAATATGTGAATATGATAATATGGCACAAATATGAAACCGGTCCTTGGAACACTGAGGGAGAAAACTTGTCCACCACATCAAATAGTTTGAGAAACATTGCCCTGCAGCAGAATCTGTGTAACAATATTTTGAAGGAGAATTTTGGTAATGGTAGGGGGAAAAATCTTCTAGAAGGCACATTTCTTTTGTGCAAATAGACTCTGGCTTATCCTTGCCTTCTTCACACACAGGAAGTAGTGAGTGAAATGGGAAGAGGTAAATATCTGGCTCCTGCAGTCACAAGAATCTGGTTTACAACCTGTTCCTTCTGCGTTAGCATCGTCTGTATTAGAAAATAGTCCTCTAGTCTCTAATAATTTCTTACCAAGGGATTCTAGGATAGTGGATACACTCCAATGATGCTGTTCTGTTGCAGTCATGTGTTCAGTATTAATTTTTAAACAATTGATGCTAGTAATATTATTAAAATATTAGTGTACTGCAGGAGTGAAGCAAGACAGTTTTCAATATTGGGGGCAGAAGTGATTGGTTTTCCATTTCTGTGGGGTTAAATCATTTTAGATACCAGTTAAAGCATTTTAGATAAAATGTTAGTTGTGAGATTTCCAAAAAAGTAATCAATTTAGAATACAGAATTCTAAATAATGGAATGTAAAATAATGGTGCAAATGACTAAAAATTAAATTCATATTGTGCAAGTCATGCTACTGTTAATTAGTTGAACTGCTAATAAAGTCTAATACACTATAGTTTTTTTAGCAAATGTGGAGAGAAATTGTCTACTTGAAATTCCCTCAAATATGTTACTTTCAAAAGCCAAGATTACATAATTTGCTTTTTTTTTCTGTGTGCTGTTAGCACATGTCAAAGTTGAGAAGGAATTTTCACACACCTATAGATGCACCAAAGGTGAGTCTTGCAACATAAAAAGTGTACATGTATGGAAAGGTTTCCTTCTACACATGCAATGCTTGGTAAGTACATGAAGTGTTAGAGTTGTGGCTTTGCAGGGTTCTATCATATCATTTTCTTCTGTATTTCTAAACAATCAATTGAGGTTTTAAGTTATTGGTATACTAGAAATTTGGGGACTGAAGGAAAATTTGATGGCAAGAGCAAAATTCTTACTCTAGGGGAGGACAATATCCTGACTTGCCTCTTCCCATTACAATCCTGCATATTTTTTCTCCCTTTCAAATGTTTACTCTAGCAAAGTGGCATGTAAAGTAACCGATCAAGGATAATATTAGATTCCAAGATATTGCTTTATCTAGAAGATATCTCAGTTGCTTGGGAAAATGTACAGTTTTTGCTGTGTGTGTGTGTGTGTGTGTGTGTGTGTGTGTGTGTGTGTGTAAAATAATCTGAATAAATTTCTTATTTTTTTGAAAAAAGTTATATAATCAAAGTACAAATTTATCATTACACGATGACAAAATAGTAGTTTGTAACACTACGCATCAACTACAATAAAAATGAAAAGAAACAGAACAAAACAGGCAGGCAATAGGAAAATATAGGTTGGTGTTTTAGCAGGTGGGTCGATCTTAGTAAAAAAGAGCATTTGTGGAATAAATGAATAATTCTATCATGATTCATAGAGAGAGCTTTCTCCTTGGAGGTTGAGGGCAAGTTGCTGATCTTTTCTAAAACAAGTGTCTCAGTAGCAAATAATAGTACATTGGGGTTTACAAATATTGCATTTTGATCACTTCACCTTAATGATGATGGGGAAGGTGATTCATTGGTCTGTTATCAAAATGGTCTGGCATTTCTCCTGTGACTGGAAGTTCATATCACATTCCTGTCCTGCAACTATAACCAAATTTTCTCTTTTGTAAAGACTACTTAATCTCTTATTGTCTCTTAGATTATACTAACAATTAAAATTAGTATTATTCTCTATAAAGGAATTGTGAGAGTAATCTTTTTTTCAAAAAACCTAAACAAAAAGGGTCTAAACACAAACACACACACAGAGAGAGAGAGAGAGAGAGAGAGAGAGAGAGAGACCAACCTGTCTTGAAATGTAAGATATGTTAATATATTGTTTATCAAATACTGTGAGAATAATCAATTATATTAAATTAGTCAGGGTTTTGCTTATGATACATATAAAATAATATTAAATTAATCAAGGGTTTGCATAGGCTACATGTAAAGGTCACTAGAACATGTATAAACAGTACCTTATAATTATATAATCTATCTTCCATTCTATATTCTATATTTTTTAAAATGACTTGAAGTCGTTAGCCTGGAGAAGAGAAGGTTAAGAGGTGATATGATAGCCCTGTTTAAATATTTGAAGGGATCAGGGATGCCATCTCGAGGAGGGAGCAAGCTTGTTTTCTGCTGCTCCAGAGACTAGGACCCGGAGCAAGAGATGCAAGCTATAGGAAAAGAGCTGTTCAACAGTGGAACAAACTCCCTTGGAGTGTAGTGGTATCTCCTTCCTTGGAGGTCTTTAAACGGAGGCTGGATGGCCATCTGTCGGGGATGCTTTGATTGATATTTCCTGCATTGCAGGGGGTTGGACTGGTCTCTTCCAACTCTACGATTCTATGATTCTGTGAACAAGAAAAGGTAATAACATTGGACTATGTCATAAGATTGTTCTTAGACAAAACCTTTGTGCCAGGTGTCCTGGACAAATCTTCCTCAGCAATGAAGAGGAGAAACCAGGAGAGAGGTTTAAGGAGTGAACTGGAAATCAGGAACAAAGAACAAGTCAGGACTGAAGACAGCCATTAGGCAGGATTGAGTGACAAGCCAGAAATCAGAGTTGAAGAAATCAGAATTGAAGAACAACCAAGTTTCAAGTGATGCCCTAGAATTCAAAGATGCTTTACTTCTGAAGAGCTATTCATTAACAACTATAAGCCCTGTTAGGGGTAGTCTGCACTAGCCAAAGAAAGCAGCTTCTAACCACTTTGAAAGTGGGATGTTTAGGCTACACATGAGGCGAAACTGGGTAAGAAAGCTAAGCGAAGCTGTATTCTGGGGCTAAAAACTGGAACAAAAGGAACCTGGGATCCTCTGACTCGCATCAGCATATAAACAGCCCTGCAGCAATACAGGACTACAGCAAAGCAAAAATCGCCAGTAATGCAATGGATGTAATTATGACATAAACAAACCAGACAGTCCAATAGGGCAGCATAGGGTGAAGGAGGCTGAAGGGGGCATGAATGGGGGCCTCCATGATTCTGCTTTGGGCACACCAATGCACTGTACAAGTGGTGCATTGCACGTGTGACTCTGGCTGATCATATGGGCATCCAATGGAATGGCACCTGGGTGGGAAGAGGGAGGAAAGTGGAGCTCACAGGCAGTGTATTTTTGTAACGGTGCTCATGCATAACCAAGCAGTGTTGCGCAATGCAGGTCCTCATAGCTTTAGAGATATTGCTGATAACAGCCATAAGAAATTCTCCAAGAGGAAGTTGGTTACCCAAGCAAGAAAAACAACAATAACTCAGTTTCATTCCCCTTAAATCTGCCATCTTTGATACTGTTGATGTATCTCCTCCATACCTTATTGGTAGGGAATATATCCTGCTTGCAAAAGATTCCTGTTTCAGTCCCCAGCATCTCTTGTTCAAAAGAACTCAGGTATCAGGAGTAGGAAAGTCCTGTGCTGAGACTTGCAAAAAATTTTCTGGAACTGGATTGAGGCAATTTGGGGTGTTTCTGGCTCAGTGATGCTGCTGAGAGTATTGTCTGCTGTGTTGTAAAAAAACGTGCAAGGCGGGGACTGATGAGACTTGATGAGCAGTCATTCCAGTGGTACAGGGCAGAGGAAGATATTGTAAGAAAGGATGTGTATGTGAGAGAGCTCTGAGCATACATTTCTCATAGCAAACAGATTATGACATGCTTCACTAGTATGTTTCCAGGAGAAGTCCCACTGAAATTCCCTAAATTTTTTCCAGCCAATGCTGTGCATGAAAGCCTTCACCTGTGTCCTTAATCTGCAGAATTACAGAAAATCAAAGTGACAATACATCTATAAGTGTGTGCACTGTGCACTGTAATGAGATAAGGTATCTGTACTGACAAGGCTTCCTAAATATTATCAGCCATTGAATCAACTGCCTTTCTTTACCATGTTAATATTTTTCACAAATATTGTTAACAACTGCCTTTTGTAGTGATGGTGTAAAATCATGCAGACTTTTATTCAAGATTCTAATAACAATTTAGTACATTAGAATTGATACCTTTGCATACATACCACAACTAATATTGTTAAATGCCTGAGAAGGTGTCTGAAAAAGGAAAATGAGGTATAGGGGGAATAATACGATTGTTAGTGCTAAAGTGATGGCTGACGAAATCTGGAAGTGTGATGCAAAACCATCAACTGAGGACTAGTAAAATAAAATCTGGAAAGTTATGATTATGTGTTAATGTAATCTCTATTATTAAAATGGAAGTGCAAGGTGTGAGAGAAATTACCAGTTTGGGAGAATATCATATACATCAGCATTTTATTGGAAATGTAATCATTCCCCTGAGAATATACACATACACTAACACAGGCTTTGTTTATGCATAAAGGATGGGGGGCAGTAATGTATAACTCACCTGGATATTTGGCTGCTTAGTTTTATTATTTCCTCCCGTTTACATATTATATCTGTTGATTGTATATTTTGGAAGCTGGTATTGTATATTTTAATAATTTATTTAAATAAATTATTTCCAAACTATTCTAGCCTATATAGAATAACTTTTCATGAGTGGAGTGGTTTAGAGAATGACCACAGTGTTGAAAAAGAACAATCAAATCACCATTTGTGTGCAAATTTAGACACAGAATTTCATTAATTGTGTGGTCTCAAACTACCCACCTATTACTTCACTGTGTAAGAAAGTATGTCAAATCTTTGTTCATTATAAAGTACACCAGAGTTTCCACGCTACCATAATCTTTGTGTGTGGAAGAGGGGGGGGGGGGAAGTGGGAGAAATGTGTATAGTTAAATACTGCGATTTTAGCCCTGTGTGCTTATGTCAATTACTGTTTGCACACAGATACAGAGAACTGTTAGTATATTTTTGTAGATTCCCAAAGCTACTGACAAAGTGAACAGGCATGAGCATGAAGCATCTTTGCATTTATCAGAAAATAATCTCTACAGAAAGGGACATTAATCAGGGGCAGCTGCTTGCTCCTCTGCTAAGCAAAAGAGCAAACCCAAGAGTCCAGCAGCATATGATGATCTTATCAGGTGGGTTGGTGGGGGCACCCTCTTCAGTAATATCATCAGCTTGCTATTGCCAAGTCTGGCATTTCAGTTATCATTCAACTGTGGGAATGGGGGAGGCAGGAGACTATTGCAGAATGGGGTGGAGAACAAATGAGAAGGTCTACACAAACTACACGTAACAGGGATAAAGTAACAACTCAGTCTGCTAGGTCTGTGCAATGTCACAATATAATTGGGAATCTTTTCTGTCATTTTGAGGTATCAGTGAAAAAGTGTAGTCAGGTTAACCATTTCAGGAAGAAGAGTAAAAACCTATTGTCTTCTGGGTTTTTTTCATGTTTACTCTCAATAAACTGAGTAAACAAAGCAGTCCACAAAGAAAAGTTGTGTGGATGAAATTTAACAGCTTATTTTTGAAATGTGAAAATAAGCCCCACTATCAAGGTAGCAAAACCTTCTTTCGTCTCGTACATCATCTAAACAGCTTGGATTCAAATCAGTTTGAAGCCACTTTATTTGGACAACCCTGATGTTTCATTCCTAAACAAACACACAATTTTTTTTTCCTTGTGCATGAAATTAGAAAATGCCATTTTAGTTTATTAAACATCAGCAACATTAACTAAAAACATTGAGGTTTTATGCAAAGAAATGGTACAAAATGTATTTACTCACCAAATACAATGTTTTGCTCAAATATTTTTATCTGCAGGAAATTAATAATCTACCAAAAAAAAAAGCAGAATATTTTTTTTATGCCCAGACTAAGTCCTGGGTCAGAAATAGTATTCAAAACTGCACAGTTTTTAACAACTTTCTCACACTGAGGGAAAAATGGTAAAATTATACATTTTTGTTTGTGAAAACTAAAGTTATGAAGACTTACACTCTTGAAAAACAGGTGTATAAGCATGTTGTATGTCAGTGTTCCAGTATGACTAGTAGGTAGAAGAGAAAAAAGAGGAGGGGGGCAACAGCCTCCCTCTTTCATTCTTCTCATGCTCCTATTGCCCAACCAGGTAAGAAGATGTTTGAGGGAGTGGAACAATTGTAAGGAGAGTGTTGGGGGGGGGGGAATTAGTTGGTTGATTTATGTGGGGAGATGGAACAAACTCTATTTTTTGAGCATCTTGAGCACAGATTCATTCATTTTTAATCTAAGTAGAAAATGGGAGGAAATGAGTTTAAAACTTTCTTCTGATTAGACATGTGCTTGAAACAACAACCAAAACCTTAGCATTCATTTCAGATTCTGTCTGCATTGGCTAGGATATTCAAGAGACAATCCTTACCCCGGAGTTGCACTGATCTCCCTTCGTTCAGCTGTTTGCACACATGTCCCATTGAGTTACCCAGAGTATCTGCCATGGGTTGCTTCACACTGAGATCAGAACGAGATACTCAGTGACAGTTACATGGCTGGGTGCCTTATTCTGATCTCAGAATGGGAGACTGGCATAGAATCATAGAATCACAGAGTTGGAAGAGAGCACAAAGGCCATCCAGTCCAACCCCTGCCATGCAGGAACTCACAATCAAAGCATCCCCTACACATGGCCATCCATCCTCCATTTAAAGACCTCCAAAGAAGGAGATGCCACCACTATCCGGGGGAGTGTGTTCCACTGTTGAACGGCTCTTACTGTCAGGAACTTTTTCCTAATGTTAAGCTGGAATCTGTTTCTCTGTAGCTTGCATCCTTTGTTTTGTGTGTCTAGTCTTTCAAGCAGCAGAAAACAAGCTTGCTCCCTCCACAATGTGACACCCTTTCATACACTTAAACAGGGCTATCATATCATCCCTTAACCATCTCTTCTCCAGGCTAAACATATCCAGCTCCCTAAGTCTTTCCTCATACGGCATGGTTTCCAGACCCTTCACCATTTTGGTTGCCCTCCTTTGGACAAGCTCCAATTTGTCAACATTATTTTTTAATTTTGGTGCCCAGAACTGGACATAGTATTCCAAGTGAGGCCTAACCAAGGCAGAATAGAGTGGCAGTATTACTTCCCTTGATCTAGACACTATACTTCTATTGATGCAGCTAAGAATTGCATTGGCCTTTTTTGCTGCTGCATCACACAGTTGACTCATGTTTAACTTGTAATCTACTTGGACTCCTAGATCCCTTTCACACATAGTCTCTTTAAGCCAGGTGTCTCCCATCCTATATCTATGCATTTCATTTTTTCTACCTATGTGGCAGCAGTGTTGAATGCTCCAGGCAGCTGAGTGTGACAGATTTCAAACAGCCGGAGAGATCTGGATCTTCCAGGAAAATCCAGAGCAACTGGTGAGATATTTTAATACATTTAAGGGGGGAGGGTATACTCTGGTTCTAGTGCTGAAAGGGCCAGACATTGTCTGGTCTGTTCACACCAGACTCGGGATTTGGGTCATGTCTTGTCCAATCTCTCCAGTGAGAGAATGGGGCGGGGGGGGGGGGGATGTTGTGCAGACAGGGCCCAAGTGTGGCTTGGGAAGTTACTAGAAACCCATTCAACTGTTTTTGCTTCTTGCAGATATACTTGTGCTTTTTGACACATATCCACCCTCTCTTTTGGAAAATACCCATATAATTGCTGTCATTGAAATTTTTAATTTAAAATAAATAAATGCTGGACACAAGCTGAATCCTAGTAAGAACTTTGCATGCAACACTTGGAATATGACAAGCATTTTAATAGGTCTCTCCAAATATTTATAGTTTTAGGACTTTAACTTAGCTCATACTGAGGTATCTTAAATTCATTTCTATTGTAGAATAGGAAACAGCATTATCAACTGTATTGTAGCAAACTCTAACTTTGAACCTTGGAGGAAATTCAGGAAATCACAGACTTGAATTCACAAATAGGGAATGCTATAATGTCGAGACATTGGTTCATTTCCATTATATATCTGTTTAAGATCATGTTTTTTATTGCAGACTGCTACATAGGGTCTTATGATAGAATAGCTGCTAAATTTTTGTACCTAGTTTCTGTTTCTAGGAAACAGGTGCCATGTTTCCTGTTGTAGAATCCTGAATGAATTCTGTGAAAGGAGGATGTTACTGTTTTGCCACCTCTATTATGTTATCTGTTCCAGCACAATTACACACTAATTCAGGGCTCTTTGTGTTTGGCTAATAGCGTCTGATTCCAGGCTGTCACAGAGTATCTCTTCTTCATGAACTTCTAATGCTTCCTGCCAGTGGCCTGAGCACTTAGCTATGGAGCACATTTTTCTCTGACCGGATGCTCATCATGGGAAAATCATTAGCAGCCTCTCAAGAGCTGACATTGTCTACTACAGATACATGTAACCAAAATCACAATTATCAAAAGTATAAGATGTTTGTTAAGCTTGTTTATTGTCACAATAAATGTAGTTGCCATCAGGATAAGTTCAAGCAACAATTAAGGTCAGAATTTCATTTAGTGACAACTTCCATCAGAATGAGCTTATGTGCTTCACTTTTTAAAGAGTCAGGAGGGATAACATCACTAAATGACTAGCATGATTTATTTAGGTTTGACTGCAGTATTTGAAAAAAGAATACCATATTTCAAGTTTATGCTCAGAACTGTAGTTCAGTGTGGCTCAAAGATTTGAGTACTGTGGGTCAGCGATGGATAGGATGAAAGTGGGAATTGCCACGGCTGCTTCAGGAGATAGCTTAGTAATGCAGTTTTGTAGAATCACTTTTCAGGACATATTGCTTGATTTGAAAAAAAAAAATAATGTAGAAGCATATATGAAATTTCTTTCCCTATATGCAAATTGAGTATATGTTTAAAGTATTTTCTAATGTTCTACAAAAAATAAAATAAAAATCTGCTACTGTAGGGTTTGCTTTGGTTGCATGTAATTGGGAGAAACTGGAACTACAAAGCTGTTTAATAAACTAAACTACTCTTTTGAATTTTTCAAAACACTTGAGAGTTTTTTAATTTCCCAGCACTTCAGGAGTTGCTGTTGTACGTATGTTATTCAAAATTGTTTGGTTCCAAACGTTCCATATGGTAAACAAACTGAGTCTTTCTCTAGTGGAAGAGGTCCTTCCAATAATAGGATTACTTCGAATTAGGCTAGGCCTAATGATTCAGATATTATACCACATTGAATTTAAGGGAAGGGCAACTTAATTTATATGTATTAAGAAATTTTAAATATGATTATGAACTACCGAAATAGTGCAAGCTGATATTGTTGTAGAAGTTCATGGAAATTAACCCCATTCTTATGCTTGAATATTAAGGTCTCATTTTTCTTTGATTTCTTCCAATATGTACATTCATGAGTGGTTGCATTTTATATCTAGCCTGTGACTTAAATCTAATATACTGCCATCACACGAAAAGAGCACACTAGCAAAGTTTTGCTGGATTTTCTAGTTGTGCAAACTGTAATCCATGTGGGTGCTAGGAGATCATATTGTACTAATGAACAACGTATTCATGATAACCCGCTGTCCTTACCTACAAAACATATTCTCAGGCATGTTTCTTTAGAAACATAAAGACGCTATCTTGAGGTTGTATAAATGAGAACTATGTTGGATTCCATCATTGTGTGAGATGAGAGTGAGGCTTTAACTATGGTGCCATAGTACCACTGGATACTGGTCTTTAAACAGAGGAATTCGTGTTTGGTTTCTGTATTTCCTTGTATGCTTACTCCAGTTAGAATCAACATCTCTTTTTAAAGTCTATCAAAGATATTACTTTTTAAAGACTTACTCTACTAATTAAGTACACGAATAAATCATATTATATTATATTTGTTTTTTTTATTAATTCATTCATTGAAGCCACTTTAATCAACTCTCATTCTTATAGATAGCAGAGGAGTGTAAAACTATTTTTAAATATAGAAAAGTCACACAATAGAAATGTTCAAATGTACTTTGATTCCAGGTATTGTATTTTGTAAAACTAAAAGGTGTGGGAAGTAGATATTTTCATTAATTCTTATATCCACCACAGATAAATAAGAAATACTTTGGTAAAGCTGAAGTCTTGCATTCTAGCCTAGTATCTACTAAGGTGGGCTGATTATCTTAAGAGCCATGGGATGTTTTGTAGCTGAGCTAGTGATCCATGACTTGGGGCTTCTTTTACAGTACAGATATCATAAGTCTTTGAGTAATCACAGACTTTAAAAGTATGCTATATCAACAAGATAACGGGAGGAGCCCACAGCACTAGAAGCATTATCTTTTAGCCAAAATTGATTAGTGTGTACTACAGATCTCACATATTTTGTACAAATGTAGCTGAAAATATGTATGGTCCCAAGGAATGTATGTGTATGAGGGTGGAATCATTGACTTGAAGTCCTCATTCTGAATAAAATCAAATTAATATCCAAATTCATTTTCAGAAATACAAAAAAAGTAAAAAACCCTAAAAGATCTGCCTCACATTTTATGGATACATTAAATTTAATGGGGATTACTCCCAAGTAAATATGCCTTGGATTATCTAAAATCAGAGCATTCCATATCTTAAAGTGGTGTATTCATTGTGTTCTTGCTACATATGGGATTTGATACATGCACAGTTAAACTCTAAAAATGTACTGGATAGACCACAAAATAGCATTTGGGTTAGTTAAATGTGATATTGGGGCAAATCAAATATGTTCAGTTTTGTTTCCTTGAAAAATCTTCCATAAAATTAGGATGTTCCACTAAATCTGTGTGTTCCTTGGACAAAAATGGAACATGACTTAAGCTTCAAATCTTTGATGGGGTTGAAACAACCAAAATAACAACTAGTCTTAATCAGTATAACATTTTTAAAAATTCTTCAAAATTATCTGTGTGATTGATTTGCTACTGAAATTGTTAGATTAATTTTTGCCACATTTTTTCCTCTCTACTGTCCTTGGTCTACTTGCCATTCCAAAAGAGGATTGTGTTTATACCATTTTCTGAAATGTGTTCCATGGACATAATATTTTAAAAGGCACACTCGGTGACTAAAACCAACAACAACAACAACAACAACAAAAACCTCATTTTTGAAATGTACAGAAATTTTGCAAATTTCCCAAGTGAATTTGAAGCTCCTATTCCTTAGACAAGAAGAAAAGCAACATGTTGAAAATTCCTGCAACTTTGCAGGACTGTTTTATTGATGCTGTTGTTTTGGTTCCTGGCACAACATGAACTGTATACCTTTCCCGAACTGTATAGGATTTTGAGAAATTGTGCAGCTTAGCTGTAAAATTTTATACTTGTGGTCATTTCACTATACATACACACACAAAAAAAACCTGCAGTATACACAAAAAAATGGGGGGGGGGAATCATCTGCTTAAGTTGTTTTTTGCTGTGTATTTGGGGAAGATGTGTAGAGTGCAGAACTAAATTGCATGCTATATCCCTCCACAAACAACATGGTGATGGGGTTCAGCATTGTAGCAATTTGGAGTGCTGGAAAACTTGAGAGAGATATAATGGGAGAGAGAAGTTGAGTGACTTTTGAGAGTTTATAATTGCACACACTTTGAGGTGGAACTTGCAGTTGTCAAGGGGAAGGGAAGCAGTGTGACCAAGCAGGAAAAGAACTTTGGACCAACTGCAGCCTTTAGTTGTTTGAATGGTGAAAAGTGGATCTTTGGGAATATTTTGGAGTGAGAAACGTGGAAGACAGAGAGATATCATATGGGGGCAGTGGGAAAGCCAGGGGTGACTGATGTAGCTGTGGTAGCCTGAGATGGGATGTTCCACAATCTAAATGTTACACAAACAACAGGGAATAGTGAACCATCTTTGGTCTGGGGCTGGAAGGGCAATCATAAATCACATTGTAAGCCAGTGAACAAGGAAGGTATTGTGTATTAAATCTCATTTGGAAGGTAGCCAGAACATTAAGGACTGACTAAAGTTACACAGCACAGGGATAATATCCTCAGCCTGTATACAAACAGTTTTACAGTATTTATTAAAAAGAAAAGTAATGAATAAAAATAAACTACAGTTTTCAGGGAAAGCTGCACCGACCTCAAGAAAAGTTGTATGGTTTCCAGAAGATTGCAGATTTTTCTGGCAAACTGCCCAGATTTCCTAAGAAAGCTGTGCATTTTCGTATCATGGGAAGGGAAGGGGATTCTCAAGTGTCCTGACAGATATGTAATGGGGGAAAAGTGGTTTATTTTTTTTCCAAATTGGGAACTGGGAACATTAAGATTTATCATCACTACTACAGAGCAACTGCAAATATCTGTTATAACTATATGACCCTTATCTTCTTTCTTTTTAGTCTCTAAAGGGGTTAAACATTGCTAGCATTCATTGTTTAGTAGGGATGGGGAACATATTAAAAGAAATACTTTTAAAATATTCAGAAATGTGTTTCTCAAAACTTGGGAAAACCCAATGAGAAGAATGATGGGCTGATTAGAGTATTCACAGTTTGGGGCTTATTCTGCACAAAATTTACATGCATTTTCCCCCCTCAGAAAATAGCATTTTCTATTCAGGAGAAAATAATAGTATCTGTATATAATACATGTAATTATCAATAACAACAATAAAATACATTATGTAATAATATTTGTGCATTTCTGTGCAGACATATTATTTTCTGCACAAAATGCTATTTTTATGCACAAAAAGTGTGAATTTTGTGCAGAGTAAGTACTGACCTGTGAACAGACTTTGAAAATTGCACAGCTTTTGACTTTATCACTTTGGGAGGAAAATGGCTTAATTTACCCATGAGTTCCTTCAAGAACTAGTTTTTCAAAGAATTTCATCCTTAGTATAGTGAACTTTCCTACCTACCTCAGTTGTAATGATTGCTGATGTAACTAGCTATGTCTTTGCATGATCTGACTAGGGTTTTTCATGAGTTTGTTATATGTCAACTTTCTATGTTTTTCTCAAATTGGAGATAGATGGTGTGGGATGTTGGGCCAGAAACAGTTTGCAGGGGAAAATAGAGCCTGTGTATTCATTCCCACCCCTTTTGGGGACACTTTTAGGGATGTTGCCATGAGGGCTTCTGGGACAGGCCCAGCTCAGAGGTGAATGGGCCCATCCCAGATGGCAAGGAGGGCCTACAGTGAGTCTCACATCCTGTTGTTACCTGTTTCTTCCCAGCAGATGGGCTGGGATTCATCAACTGATACGTGGTTTGCTTGATGCCTGGCTCTGTTGCTCTATGCCATACCCAGACTCTTCAGCTGTAATCAATAATGTGGATTTTATACTCCAGTATATTACTTCAAGTGAATTGCTTCCTTCACTTCCTTAGTTGCAATTCTTGCCACATTCCACTGTTCACATCTGAGGCCACAAATTAGAAGTATCTTGAAAGTAAGACTATTAACAAGGAAGGAGACTTTAATGTCTTCCATTGAGGACTAGATACTAAATGTAGAGAACTGTCTGTTTCCCAAATGGATATGTCCATACATTTTTATCAAAAGGAACAAGATCTGTACATTTGTGTAATAGTGAAAGGCTTTCCAGAATCTATATAGAATCATAGAGTTGGAAGAGACCACAAGGGCCATCCACTCCAACCTCAGCCATGCAGGAACTCACAATCAAAGCACCCCTGAGAGATGGCCATCCAGACTCATTCAGGTGAGGCCTGACCAAGCCAGAATAGAGTGGTACTATTACTTCCCTTGATCTAGATACTATATGATAATGAAAATGTGTGCAATAACAACTAAGATATCTACCAACAAAAAGGAGCTAGGCATTCTATTGGGAAAAGTGGCAAGTTTCAGCCTAACTGAATGGTTGTAGGTTTAAGCTTTTTTCACCAAGGAGTTGACTTCAAAGCAAGGTTTTATTTTGTCCTTTGTGAAGGAGAATATGCTGGTATAATATTTATCTTGATCATTTCACATGTAAAAGTACATAATCATCACCACTGCTGAACCACAGGATTTGTCTTCTTCCGTGACTGTGGAACCCATGTCTGATGTAGCATAAAACCACTAATGCAGGTGACTGTCCCCATAAACATTATTTGGTTACTAAGCATATTTGGTCCTCATTGAGTTGTTCTGGCAGGTTCGGATGGAGCAATGACACCATAGGTTTTAAATAAATATTTTTGTTGTTCTTCAAATCCAGGGGTTCTGCTACTTTTTGGGTACATCCCCTGCTGCCACCCAGAACCTTTGTCCTCTAAGTGATGTGACATTTATAATTACCTTATCTTCAAGCATTTGTATATTAGTGTTTTCATATGATTGCCTCAGATTGTAATTTTTCCTAAGGTGGTTCATGGCACTGTAGTTTTTCCTGTTTTGCCTCTTTTGTCATAGGCCAGAATGGATTCAAGTCTGGTAATCAAGTTGGTTAGTTTTTAAAAAAAACAAAAACAAAACAAACTACAAATCTATGTTCAAAGGATACTTGAAGCTAGTTGATATTTTTCTGGGTTTGATTGCAATATTATATTAGGGAAAGGTTGGGGGTTTTTGTTTTGTTTTTTGATGGCCCAGAAGGCAGTAACACATTCATTTCTTCTGCACTGAAGACATTGATTCAAATCCATGTTGTGTGCAGTAAGAGGTAGAATATAATAATGAGTAGCCACCTGGAATTAATATAGCTCTTAAAAGTTCAGATTCATTTGTTGCACTGAAATATAGTGATGAGTTATTAAACACAAAACAATAAAATAAGAACAATATCATGTATAGTGATCAATTCAGTAGTAAAATTGAATAGGAAAAGGAAATCTCATATGGAATGCTTTTTGCAGCACTGTATCTTGCCTAAGCATCCTTGAAATGGTGCTATTAATGACTGTTCCCTGTTTAAAAAGAATAGTACTATGCAACTGGGAACTTTGCTAGATGTTTGGTTATCACTGAATGATCTGCCCTAAGTTTGTCGTTCTTAATCCATTAAAAGACAGGCCTGCTTGTAAATCCACAGGTATAGATAAGGAGTCACTGTTTGACTGAGTCTGAACCCTTTTCAGATGAAAAATGTCAGTGGCAGAAAGGGAGCCTGAATTATTTTTTTAAAAGGGTTTTCAAAGATTCTCATGATTCCTCTGGTATCAGTTAAATGTGACATGCCCATAGACACACTTCCTTTTTAATGTGTAAAAGCAGACAAATACTGCTAGTTTAATCTTTATGTAGAGAAAACACTGCTGCATATGTTCATAAGAATTATTATTATTATTATTATTATTATGTGCATATATTTTTCTAAGAGAAATAATTTGAACTGGGGAGAAGTGCTTTTTGAAAAGCATTCTTTTGGTGCTGTAAAACAAATGCAAACTATTTTTGCATTCCTTACAAAAAGTGCCTGTAGGTATATGAGAAGGAAGTATGTCACTGTGCAGTAGAGGGTGAGGAAACTGGACCCTGGTCCCAATCCACTCAAGAGTACATTACTAATTGGGATGCATATTTACTTTCCGATGCAATTAGTCACACTTGTGTACTTACTGACTCAAGCCTGATCAGAGTAAAAGTCTAGCTACACAAAGCTGATGGGCATTAAAAGTACTAGGGAATAATAATAATAATAATAATAATAATGAACAACAACAATGTATATCCTGCCTTTCTCCCAGTATAGAGACTCAAGGTGACACACAGTAAATTTACAACAAAACAATTTGAAACAATACAAAAGCATTAAAATGAATAAATATATAAATATATTTAAAAATGAACAAGTTTAGAAGTTAAAACAATTATGCATTAAATGTATTAAAAACTATAAACAGCCTTAAAATCTGAATTACATTGCATTTAAAACCCAACCCTTGTCAGTTTGAAAAAGCCTGATAGCACAAGAATATTTTTATCTGCTGCCAAAAGAGTGCAGGGATGAGACCATCCTGGTCTCTCTACAAAAGGGGTTCCAGAGCTTGAGAGCAGCCGCCAAGAGGGCCCTTTCTCTTGCTCTCCCCAAACCTGTTGGAGAGAGGAGTGGGACAGAGAGAAGGCCCTCTCCAGATGATCTCAACACTCTAGTGGGCTCATAAAAGGAGATAACGGTCCTTCAAACAACCTGGACCCAAGCTGCATAGGATTTTATAGGTCAAGAACCAACAGTTCGAATTGTGCTTGGAAACAGACTGGCAACCAATGGAGCTATTGCAACAGGGGAGTTTTGTGCTCCCTGTAACCAGCCCCAGTTAACAGCTTGGCTTTTGGGGCAAACTGAAGTTTCTGAGTACTTTTCAAAGGCTGACCCATGTAGAGTGCATTACAGTAATCCAACAAGATGTAACCAAGAAATGTACCACTGTGGCCAGATCTGACTTCTGTAGTATTGTTCCAAGGTGGAAAATGTCAGAAAACTGGGATTTTATCAATAATCCTTTTCCTATCCATTCAGAGAGAAGGAAATGTAAAATGGTTTTTGTTAGCCAGATCAAGAATGCCAATAGTCAAGTCTGATTAGCTATACTGTGCTGTGATGTCATATTTAAAATGTGATCCTTGATTGACCGAAGTCATAAGGAAGAAACTCTAAATATGCAAATAAACAACACTGTGCCAAGGCTGTGAATAGGCATCAAAAATGTAAAAGATCAGTTAGGCAAAGTATTTGGATGGGTAAGGGATTTTTCACACATACCAACTTCATTTTTCTGTTCAAAAACATTGAGGTGTAAAAAATTGGCAGTGCACTGTTCACAAAACATGTTAATTTAATTTCATTTTTCCCTGTATCTATGAATATTTGGGAGGAATAGAAGTTGAATTTAAATAATTCATATTTAAAATATTTTCCAGTGTTCATATTGCCTTTTGCATTTGTCTGAAACTATCTATGATGGATGCTTTTCCCTTTCCACAGATCTGTAGCCAGTGTATATCAATATGCCTGCGCACAAAACCACATCAGGTTTATGCAGATTTAAAGTATCTGAGAAAGCATGCATAATTTTAGTGATCTATTCTGGGAATTTGCAAAATCAAATGCAATAATTTTTTTTAGTGCAAGGGGGAAATGGTACATATAGAGACTGCCAAATTTATTGCAAATCCATAATTTTGTACTTTCATTCATTCTGCATATTGGAGATGTTTCAGGCACTATTCAGACTGGCTGGTAAAAAACATCTTCATGGGAACTTGTTGAGGTTCCTAAAACAGTGGGAAACCTGCTTTTGGAAGATTACATCAGCTCAAGTTGTTAGAATGTATATCTGGATTCCTTTGTGAGCTCTTTACAGAAGTAATTATTTTTTTTGGGGGGGGGCACACTGATATCCCACCACTTTTCTGTCAGAGAATTCAAGATGGCATTTGTGGGTATCACAATGGTCCCCCATCCAGGCAGTGACTAATGCAGGCTGTTAGTATCAGCAAGATGGCTTCAGACTACGTTCACACTAAGATTGTTGGAGATGAACTGGATTATCCCAATTTCTGTCTAGTTCTATTTTCACATGCCTATCTTGTAAAGGTTGGCATTCTGTTTCTGATTCTGGAGATATGATTGCTATCCTTACTTTTTGCTTTATCCTCTAAGCCTCTTTTAAAGCCATCTAAGTTGGTGGCTGTCATCACATTTTGCGACAGTGCATTCTATTATTTAGTTATGTGCTGTGTGAAGAGGTAAATTTTCCAGCTATGAAACTGACCTGGTCACTTTGTTTACACCCTTTCCAACTTTTCCCACACCTGCTTCAGGTCTCCAGCAACCTTTTTGAGATGCAATGACCAAAACAGTACACTGTGGCAGCCTCCACACTATTTTCAAAAGAAGTGCTACGCAGAGTGCAATGCAGTAGTCCAGCTTTGAAGTTGTAAGAGCGTGAATTAGTGAGGCCAGGCTGTTTTGACACAAAATTTCAGATAATAACAATAAGGGGAGCAGTTTGGTTCATATTTTTCAAGCTGACAATATGAATACAGTTAGCCATCTGTATCCATGGATTCTGCAGCCATGAATTCCATCTATGCCTTCAAAATATTTTTAAAAATATATAAAGCAAACCTTGATTTTGCCATTTAAAAATGAGAGACACCATTTTACCATTGTACAGAATGGGACTTGGGTATCCACAGATTTTGGTATCCACAGAGGTCCTGGAACCAAACCCCAGCCCAAGGGCCCACTGTATTTCTAAACAAGCATAACTGTCTTCTGTAATAATTGGCCATAGAAAGCAAATACAATGATGTTGTGTTTGAGTTCTTGTAAGTAGTTCTCATTTTATTTGTTTCTCAGGGGAGCTAGAAGTTTTCCAGAGAGATGGGGAGCGCAAGATTCAGAGTCGACAGCAGCTTCCAGTTGGAACAACGTGGGGTCCATTTGCTGGGAAGATGGATTTAAATAACACCACACTGGTATGTTGAGATACTGCATGTTAAAGTACCATTTGCTATTCAGAATCGTTCTTGAAAATTGGCTGCTGTGGGATGTATGGGGAACGGATTGGGGACTTCCAGTGACATCAACAGCATTCTCCCATGTGGTAATATGTATTATTTTCCCATTCTGTTCTCTTCTCACTCTCTTCCGTTCCGCTCCGATGGCATTCCCCATGGCCTGTGCGATAATGCTTCCTTTGGCTCAGTTAATGCCAAAACTCACTAGTTACAAAGGAACTTGGTTCAAGTCTCTATTTATGTAGAGTTTGTAATCAATAGAGTTTCGAATCAATTTAAAACCACTGGGTTGACACCTTCAGCCTATTTAAAAATATTGAATGCCTTTAGTCATAGATTTGTAGTTAACCAAAGGAGCAGATATGGTTTTAACAGTATAGTTCTTGACCTCTCCTTTCTTTAGATTGAAGAAACAAATATACTTATAAGTCTTGATTCTGTAGTTCGCCAACCTAAGTACCTTGTGTTCATAGAGACATTTATGTTTTATACTTCTCTGCTATTATTTGTCACTACCATAGACACGAAATAGAGGGGCAGTAATTTACAATATTATTACTTCTAAAATTTTGTTGTTAACTCTAAAAACAACCTAAACAATAAATACCTTTTCAAATTAGTTAATCTTCTCATCAGTGTTTTAAGTCTGAGGCCTGTTTCCTTCCTTCATTCTGGCATTGTCCTGTTCAAACAATATATGTCCCAAACTCTGATTCTGGTGTAAGCAGTCTGGATCATTCTCATTATATTCCACACCAGAACCAGGCTAAAACAGTCTTAACATTCATTAAAATAACTTACCTGCCATGGCAGCTGTCTGCATGCTCATCCCGCTAAGCTGCCTGATGCATCTGCCACCACTTCAGGTTGCTCATTTTGATGGCAGAATGAGGTTTACAACCATATGCTCATTGCTGGGCACCTTATTCTGACCTCAAAAGCAAGTGATCCATTGATGATGCACTGTGAGGTTTGGGGAAAATCCCTGCAAAGACAGCCACCATTGTGCAGAAACAGAGGGCAAAGTGATGCGGGGAGACTGGGACAGTTGCATGACAGGATACTCTGGGCTGCCCATGGAGTATCATGGCCAGTGCAGACAAGGCCTGAAGCTGCATCTGTACTGCAGAGTTTAGGCTTTGTTGCCACACTGCAGAATTAATGGAACTTGATAATGTTTGAACTGCCATGGCTCCTTCCTGTGGAATCCTGGAATTTTTCGTTATCACACCAGAGCTCTCTAACATAAGAGGATAAATATCTCACAAAACTACAAATCACGCAATTCCATAAGAACTGTTCGACAGTAGAACACACTCCCTTGGAGTGTGATGGAGTCTCCTTCTTTGGAAGTTTTTAAACAGAGGGTGGATGGCCCTCTGTCAGGAGTCCTTTGATTCTGTGTTCCTGCATGGTAGGGGCTTGGACTGCATGGCCCTTGTGGTTTCTTCTAACTCTATAATTCTATAGCATTGAGCCAAAGCAGTTAAAGCACTGTCAAACTGCATTATTTCTGCAGTGTAGATGCAGCCTTAGTGGTAGTTAGCTCAAAGGATCCAGGAGGCTAATTAATTCAGTGCAGCAATTAATGGAGTAAGTAGTCCCGATGTCAAACACATTCTAGATCTTTCATGTTCTTATCTTAAATCATGTTAACAATATACATCTCAAAACAGCAAGAAGTTGGATACACTGAGTAAACTGAAATATAATTTCTCACTGCAACAACAGCAACAGGCACTTGGTTAGATTTTAGCTAGCATTGATGAAGAATCACAGAGGCAGTTAGCCAAAGAACCAGACTCCATTAACCTAAGCAGAGTATGCTAACATGAGGTCATTGAGGGGAAGCTCTTGCAGATGAACTCAGACAGAAATGTGCCAAATGTTTCTGATTCATAAATTAGTCAAGAGTCACACTTACATAATAGCAGTGGCAGAATGTTAGTGTCAGATAGTTTGCATTGTTGCACTGATTGCTTGTCATAAAAAAACCAACTTTAAATACTTTTATTCTTCTCACATTATTATTCTGTCCAAATTGGAAAGGTGAGTTTTTATCTGTAGGCATATCCTGGGCACTTTATTAGTAGCCTCTTTTTTTCTTTCCCTGATAGACTTTCTTAATATCTTTCTCCAATTAGTATAGTAAAATAGAGTGCTTAAAGGTTGTTTCGCTAGTTTAAAAGAATAACAGTTTGGTTTTTTAAGACTGCCTCATGATTATTTTGGTCTGTGCCTGGCTAAAAAATATCTTAGTCACACTGGTGTAATGGTTTTATAGTGGAACAAGCTGCCTCCAGTGCTTCAACTCTTCTCACCATAAGGATGTTTTCTTTAAAATGTAGCTGAAATTTGCTTTCCTGCAGTCTTCACCCATTGAATTTAGTTCTCATTTTGGAAGTCTGTTTTATTATCTGCGTAACAGCCTTTTAGATAATTATATTATCATGTCTCCCTTTAATCTATTCTGCAGGCTAAACTATTCCCCTTTCTTTCAGTAGTTCATTATAGCATGGGGCTTTCAGACCTATACCTCCAAGGCCTTGTCTGCACTTGCCAGGATACTTTAGGGACAGCCCAGAGTATCCTGGCCCCACAGCTGCTCCAACCCCCTCCCATTAACTGCTGTGGAAACTGTCTGCGTAGGCATCCCACCAAACGGCTCAGCATGTCTGCCGCCACCATCGGGTGTTTGTTTCTGAGGTTAGAACAAGGTACCCAAAAGTGATCACATGCTGACCACCTTATTCTGATATCAAAAGAAGTGACCCACAGGAACACTGGATGTTCATGCAGACAGTGGCCACAGTATGGAAACGGAGGGCTCTGGATCTTGCCAGAAAATGCAAGATAAGTGTGTCATCAGCTTGGATATTTAGATCCTTGTTACAATTGCTGCTGGCAAACCAGGTCTCCTCAGTCCTATATTTCTATTTTATTTTTTTTTTAAATTGTATCTGACTATAGGATTTTACATTTATCTCTACTGAATTTTCTAGATTTTGCACCAGGATTCAAGCCTTTAAGGAACACGGTGAATCTTATTACTGAATTCTGTGGTGTTAAGCTTTACCACCCAACTCCATATTATATGCAGGTTTGATGAGCATCCATTCTGTGCTTTCTTGAAAAAGCATCAGTCTAGGCTAGATTTCTGTAGCTCTCTCTTGCAATTTCCTTGTGGGTTACTACACAGTCATTAAAGGATACTTATCAGTTATGCTTTTTCACCAACCTTGACTTGGAAAAAGACACCACTGAACTATCTTCCAGCCTACATTTTATCATTCTGTTAGCAAGAATATGATGAGAGACTTCTTAAAATGTGTTGCAAAAATCAAACTATAGCCATACCATTCACATGATGTTAAAAAAAACATTTACTTTTGATAATAGCATGCTGGTAATCAATGGATTCTTTCATGGAAGCTCACAAGCTTTATCAGATTTATCAGCTGAAATTTTCCAGATTTACCTTTTTCCTATTTTGGAAGATAGGGGCATTTGCCTGTCTCTATTGTAGCCAAAAATCTATGTAGGAGCAGGTTAGGCTACAAATAACCTTCAAGACTGTTTCCCTTTTGGATATGGAGAGAAAGATGGACCAAAGAAATTGTGCAAAAGGAAACTTCTTATGAATTAAATGTTTCTTTTATTGGGAGGAAATCACACAGTAAGTCACTAACACTTACAGTTTCATTCAAGACTTGGGAAATAAGGGAGGAGGTTTGAATAGATGGAGGCAGAACTAACAGTGATACTTACACAAGCCAGTACGTGCTTCTGGGTCCAATTGGTTGAGTTGATGTGGGACTCAGTCATTCTGCCAGCACTGAGTGAACAACTGGACCAGAGTTAATTCAGAGAGCATAGTGACAAAGTGTCCCCATGAACTCCAAACTAACACACTAAGCAAGGGTTTCAGAGATCAAATCTAGCCTTTGGGCAAAAGCGATTCTACATCTATGAGTTAAGTCATAGTCTGGCAGTATTCAAGCTGGGAATAGGTGCTTGATTAAGCCCATCAGGCTTATCTGGGGAGACATCCTTCTGAAAATGGAGGTGTTTAATGTCCCATTTAGCAACTCCCAAACTACCTGCTGGGCCAGTCCTAGGTGTATTTTTCCCAAAAGGTCCCATTAGGCTGACTTCACTTTAGTGTAGTGTGTATATGTACACACACTTTGGGGATTATGGTGGACTGCATTGCAGGGTCCATCTGGGGTCATGTGGAAAATTACACACACCAAAAATCTGAATTATTCCATTTGTGGTAACATGTTGTTGCTGATATTATCATTATATTTATTTATATCCCTCCTTTCACCTAAAATTGAGACTCAAATTAAAAAAAACAATACAGCCAAAAACAAACATACACACAAAAAATAAACATTAAAATGGGATTAACCTACTGACAATTTAAAACTACACTTAAAAAGGTAATGTACCATTAAAAGATAAAACAATTAAAAAAGTTCATTTTAAAATAGTACATCACCCTCAGCCCACTCTTTAAAAACTTTCCATTTAAAATGCTTTCTGGAATAAAAGGTCTTTGCCTGGTGACAGAAAAACAGAACTCCAGGAAGGGAGTTCCAGAGTTGAAGGTTAGCCACTGAGAAGGCCCTTTCTCACATCCCCACCAACTGTGCTTATGACAGTAGTGGGACTCAGATAAGGGCCTCTCGCTCGATGATCTCAGTCTCAGGACTGCCATCTTTCTTTCAACCTACTATGAGCCTTCAAATTGTCAGTGGTGGGATACAGACCACCCCATTGGGGCGTCCTGCACCCGGCCCTTTCCCCGACGGATTGGGGCCTCAGAGGCCACAGCAACAGCCCCAGAGGCCATGATCCACTGCTTTTCCAGGCCTCGGGGAAGCAGCAAAACACCACTTCCCCACAGCCTGGAAAGGGGTGTCCTTGGGGCTTCATGCGATACATGCAGTGGAAGGAGCTCCGAAACAGAGCTCCTTTCGGCACTGCTGAAAGGGCACCACAAGTGACCTTCAGCGGTGCCAAGACATAACGGCCTTGCCATGCCGTTTGGACATGATGCGGCCGTTACATCAAAATGGCGGTGCCCATGTGTACAGGGTGCCGCCATTTTGACGCTCCCATCATGTGCTAGGGGTGAGGCCGGTATGGATGCTGCGTCCTCGGCCAACCCCTAGCATGGGACGGGGGCGGCACAAAGCCCATTTAAATTGGGCCATTGTTAACTTAAGAATTAATAAACTTTCATTATATTAGTTTGCAATTTGGTAACATCTGCAGGCATAATTTGATGATATAAAATTAACATGGGCTAATCTGGAAACTTCAATGAAAATAGTTCAACAACAAAAAACAATTACAAGTATAAAAGAAAATAACACTTAAGTGATTATGCTTATACATTTATCTAACATTCCCACTTATCATTTAATTCACTTGCTGATCCAAATTGATGAATCGGTTCAGTCCAAGACCTAGACTGAGTCCCAGTCCTGGGAAAAGAGCGTTATATATATATATATATATATATATATATATATATATATATATCTCCATCCATCCCCACTAGGTTTGCACTGATTTCATTAATGTGGATCAGGCACCTGGGGCCCTCCAGTGCAGCCCCGTACCAAGCCCCATGGGCCTTGGTGCTGGCAGTGGGGCAACCCTGGCCAAAGCCCTCTTCACTGCTGGAGGAGGAGGAGGAGCGGGCGCAGTCTTCTCGCATGGCTGGAGATAGGAGGAGATGGAAGGAGGCCAGGGGCAGAGAAGGTAGAGGCCAGGTAGAGAGGTAAGAGACCGGGCAGAGAAGGCAGAGGCCGGGCAGAGAGGCCAAGGAAGCTGAGGAGGAATGCTGGGGCGGATTCAAATCCTCCTGATTCCCATTGGGCTGAATCAATTTATTTGAAAATAAATCAATTCAGCCCAAAAGGAGCAGAAAAACCCAGCGTCTTTTTGATGCAGGTTAAATGGGTGAAAAGCATGCCCCTCCTTTCCACATCGCTTCAGAGATTTGAATTAAGTGGGAACCCTGCCCGTTTAAACCAGATTGTATGCGATAACGATCCGGTTTAAACCACAGTGGGAATGAGGCTTGTCTCATTCTAAACATACTGCTTGTAATCTGTATATTTTTGAATTTAAGCAAACCCATCATGAATTTATTAAGTGATAGGCTATACTGTAGGAAGAAAATGCCAAAACCACTTCTGAGCATTCCTTGCCTAAGAAATCCCTATGAAATTCATGGGATTCCCATAGGTGAAGAGGCAACTTGAAAGCATGCGCGCACACACACACACAGTGTTAACCACTGGTCTCTTCTTTTCAACTTTAAGGAAATGAAAGGGATAGGAAACTTGAAACAATTTTTTACTGAAACGGATAGTTCTGAGGGGAGAAGTGGCAACGAGTGTAGAGTACATGATGAAAGTAAAACAGTGGTCTGTGCCATTACGTCATTAATCAAGTGAAGGCATTCTGAAAAATGTTTTTCTTTGGCTGCAGCCATCTATTTTTTGGTGTTAATCTATGCCCTGTGGCAGGGTTTTGTAAAACAAAACAATGAATAGTTGTATCATATCCCCCTCCCCTCATTGTCATTGCCCCTGTCAGAAGGAAGAGAGGATGATTCAGGTCTGTATCAGCCTGATAAGGAAAAGGGGATTCAAAATAGCTGGGACAAGTATCTGTGGGAGTTAAAGTATGATGTTTTGGACCAGCCAACCAGTGGGATATAGTAGAAGCCTTTTAATGGGATGCTGAACATTCACTCCCAAAGTTATTGCTACTTCTAGGAGATTTTCTAATGAAATCTTGTTTAGAAACTATTGTGTGACTCTTTCAGGAGCCAGAGTTCTCAAGTTATTTGCTTGCTTATCTTTTGCTGGGTCAGCTGGGGTCATAAATCTCCTATCTATACAGGCCCAGACACTTGAATGATTTTTTACATTTAAAATATTGTTTATCAGTCTTTTTTTTTTTTTTTAGAAGAGAGATCCATTGAAACTACTGGACAGGTACATAACCTCATGAGGACTGGCAGTTTTTAATAATACAATCTTTTTTGTAAAAGATTATTCCGATCCTCCAAAGGTTACTGGATAGTCTTCCCTAGAGTGCCTGTCTTCAAATCACTACACTGCATTAACTCTCTACCCCATGCTGGCTCACTAAAATTACAACCCCATTTTTGGTAACTGAATAGAACTTCTGAATAACCATAGTTAGGAAGGCTTGCATTTTGTGTCTCTTCAAAGGTCAGTGAATTCAGACAGATTTAAATGTAGCCTGGAAACTTGTTTGTGCATAGGGCAGCTAATTTTTTCTGACTTTGATATATTTGCATATGGTCTTTCCCCTCAGAGGTGTGTCTCTTGCATATCTATAAAACACATCCTATTTACTAAATGAAGAGTGCTTCTGATCTCATATGCATTTGATACCTTGTTTCAAACAAGCTTCTAATAACTTGATGCTGACTAAAAGCACCCCCATTAAGTAGAATTTATGCTAATACCATCCTAATTAAGCAGTAGTTATTACCAATCATTATCATTAAGCTAAATCAGTTCCCTGGGAGACATCTCAATAAAGCAGCTGTCCCATTTCATCATGTCATATTTCTGTACTTCACTGTGTCACATTTCTGTACTTCAAATAACATTTTACATTTATGTAGCAGTTTTTGATTTTACTAACCTCATTTCTGTATAGCCACCATCCTCAAACTGAGAAGCAAGCATCTCCAGTGAAGCAGGTGATTTCTAGAAGATGTAGGAACTCATACCTCAAATATCCTTTTTTTTTTAAAGTGTCATTGAAGAGACCTTGTAATAGCCCAGTAACCAACTTGCTCTCCCCATCCCCTGTATCTTTAATCCTGGTGGCTAAATTTAGAGTTTCCTGGCTACAAATACTGTTGCAAGAAAGATTCCAATAATAATAATAATAATAATAATAATAATAATAATAATAATAATATCCAGGATAGAGAATAACAAAAAGTTTAGAAAGTCCCTGACTAGTCTCTAATTCCAGTGATCTCTTCAGTACAAAGTAAATGCAAAGTAGTCAAATTATATCAAATTTCTGTTGTCTCCCCTTTGTTTCCCTGGTTTCTGTTTCACTTTGGTGCACCAGTCTGTTTTCCTTTTTCACTGTTCCTTATAAACTATCATGATCTTGAGATTTGTTCATTTCTAGTGCTGTTGACCTAATTAGCCATAGGGACCACATGATCATCTTTATGCGTATTTGTCACTTCCATCTAATATGATGTGTGATGCCATTAACAAACCCACATGGGATTAATTGACAGTGGGCAAATGGCCATGAGGACAAAGTAAGATGAATATTGTATACAGCAGAACATCATTTATATAATATTTTTGTTTGTGATTGAAAATTCAGTTGCAGATATATATACAAATGTATTTATGTGCTATTTCAAGCCATATATTCACACATCCCAAAAAGTTTTCCAGATGAGGCAGGTAATAAAAACACAATGCCTGCCTCACCTTGAAAACTTTTTTTAAGGCTTCATTTGAATGCCTGGGGGAAAATTAATTTTTCCATATCAAGAAGTCTTTAAAAACTCAATTGCTGTGGCATTGTCCTCTTCTTCCTTGAAAGTTTTCCACATCTTTTTGACAGTAAAATGAAACAAAACAAAAACACTAACCCTAGAATTACAAAAGAGGAGAAGAATGGGAAACCACCAGCACATAAGGATCACACTAGATGCCTCTCTAAGGCAGGTTACACACACGCCATTTAGTACGTATTCTATACGTACTAGGGTTAGGAAGGGGCGGTGCTTCCCCACCACCCTAACCCTAGTACGTATAGAATATGTACAAGATGGCAGCGCCCTGTTCATACGGGCGCCGCCATCTTTACATATCGGACGCTGTGCATCCGGACGTCGCGTGGTGTCTATGATGTCACGAGTCCGCCCCAGGCACCTCGCGACGTCATAGAGGTGCCACAAGAAGAAGCTCCAAAATGGAGCTTCTTTTTTGCTCTGCGTGGGAGCCGTGCGGTGTGGCTGCTGCGGCTCCCTCACGGAGCAAATGGTGCCAACGGGAGACCGCCTCAAAGCGGCGGTCTATAACCTGCCTAAGACTCTGCAGTTAAAAATTTATCTCCTGATAAAATGAAATTTTTCTTGCCAGAGTGTCCTGGAATTTGTAGTAGAACTCAGAAATATCATGTGTACATGAGAATCTGACTCTTGCTCTTATTGTTAGATTCTCTCTCCCCACCCCTCAAAAAATCTGAGGATTCAATTTATTTGAGGATTCAATTTATTTTGTTGGTGAAAGTGTGTCCTGTGGAGTGAGAGAAACTGATATCAGAAGCAGTGGGTGAAATATGTTATTCAACCCAAACTCAAGGATTGTTACATGCATTGATGGACCTGGGAAGATTGTATTTTAGAACCCCAATCTGAGAGTGTCTCTTCAATATGAATCTGCCTGCCCACTATATGTTCATGGAAGGCTTCATTCCATGTGCCTTTCAAATAAATAAAATATACTCCTTCTTGTAAGGTTAATTCATACTTGTTATAAGGGAATTTCACCACTTAATCTTCAGTAGATGTGCCTAAGGCCTGGTACAGCCCGCCCCCAAAGGGCGGTCTGCCGGTGCCTAGTTTTCTGCCAGGGGGAAAATGCAGTGGACAAAAAAACCACAGAAAGCGGGTTCTTTTTCTGCCATGGTAGCGTTAGCGCACTTACGTAACGGTGGCACACTCGTTACGTAAGTGCTGCGTGGCACCGTGCAGATGCCGCACAGCACTTATGTAACAATGGCGGTGCCCATCTGTACAGGATGCTGCCATTTTGATGCCCTTATCACGTGCTAAGGTTGAGGCTATTGTGGGTGGAGTGCCCTTGGCCAACCCCTAGCATGTGACGAGGGCGCCCATAGGCCCGTGTGTACCAGGCCTAAGATTTCAACCAGATACTCAGGGTTAAAACAAACAGGCATGAAAGGAAGGGGCAGCCAGAAGCCACTCCTGGCCCAATCGCCCCAGGGCTACAGTGACCACACACCATGGCCCTGAGGGTGCCCACTGCTACAATACCAAATGGACTACGGGAAGAAAAGATCTGTTCCTTTTTGGGCCACCTTAGGCAGCCACAGCACAGTCTTGGTGTCGTTTCTGCATGGGTTGGGGACATACATAATGTAATCACCATGCCCCCGAGCAGCACACAAGCTGGCTTTTTAAGCCCATCTGTTTTGGGCCTTGATGCATTTTATACAGGACAGGATGTACGATACTGTAGTAATATACTATAATAGAGTACTAAAGGCGCACACTATACTGTTTGCACATGTATATATTATACAATACTGTAGTGCTATATTATAATAGAGTACTATTTGCACATGCTGTGCTGGGGGACTGAAGTGGCATAAACAGTGACTCCTGCCTTCACATGAGCATGGTGATGGAGCATATGGGCTTCACACAATCATTTCAATTGTATAGTTGGGGTAAACAATCACATGAAAGCATTCCTTGCGAATTGTCCTAGAAATAACCCTTCAGAGACTTGCCTAGGCTTCCAATCCTTAATCATATATTGTTCTTTGAAAATTACTTCCATACAGAAAACATTGTCTATAAAATTTGAAACTGTTCTCATTTCCCCATTTGATGCTGGTGAGTGGGGAGGATAAAAGCACTACATTGTTTTAAAATACAGTTTGACCCCACTTTAAATGTTTCTTGCCAAGTTTTCTTCTTCTTCTTCTTCTTCTTCTTCTTCTTCTTCTTCTTCTTTACATTTTGGCCTTACCCTTTTTTTTTTTTTTTTTGAAGAAGCATTGTACTGATTTATAAGCATCATTGTCCCTGGTGTCTGAGCCTCAGATCTGAGAGGTAGGAACAGTGGGATTGAATTTTCAGGATGCCAAATGTGTGCTCTTTGATCTGGTGGTACAGTCTGCCTCAGGGAATAAGTTCAATCTTGATTCCTTTAGTCAATCATCCACTATCAGGTACCTGGGTCCTGATTAGGAGTCTAAAAAAAGAAAGGAGCACATCACGGTGCATGTTGGATGCAGAAACATTTGTGAGAAGCCTACTGGCATAACAGAAAACCTTCCTGCTCATGCTACAGTAATAGCTTCTGATACAAGAAATTGCTTTAATATATCAAAGAGCAAGAAAGGGAAATACATTTTGCAGTTATCCATAGACTAAATGACTGCATAGTCACAGATGAATCTTGGTAACTTTGGGATCTTCATTATTTCCTCAGAAATAATAACAAAAACATCCAGGTTTTTCACTTTGACCTCTGTGAATGGCTAAGAATCTTGGCAAAGTTGTCCCTTCTTAACATTCCTAGCATTCTCTGATTCATGTTACTATTTAGCACTTGTTGAGTGTCAGAAGAGACTGCTAGATCTATACTGACAATTCATGTTATCATTCCTTAACTAAATCACAACATGGCATTTATGTTGAACTGAGCCTCTAGGAGGTATACTTAATATATAATGCAAAAAATAGCATAATTGTATCCTTCAAGTGCATGTGGAAGAAATGTAATTATATTCAATTAAAGTAGGAGTTAACCTGTTGGTAGTAAGACAACAAGGAAGGGGCCATTCTGATCTCTCTTGTGTCCCTACCAAACGTGTTTGTGATGGGGGTGGGACTGAGAATAGGGTCTCTCCAGGGGATCTCAGGGCCCAGGCCGGCTCATAGACCTGACCCATGTAGGACTTTATAGATAATAACTAGGATATTGAATGGTGCCCAGAAACAAACTGGCAGCCAGTCAAGCTGTTTCAACATGGGTGTTGTGTGGTCTCTGTAACCTGCCCCAGTTACTAGCCTGGCTGCATCTCTTTAGACCAGCTGAACTTTCCAAACACTCTTCAAAGGCAGCCCCAAGTAGAGTGTGTTACAGTAGTCCAAATGGGATGTAACAAAGGCATGTACTTCCGAGGCCAGAAGGCATGTACTTCCGAGGCCATTCCATTTCAAGGAATGAGTGCAGTTGGTGCATAAGTTTTAAATGTGCAGAAGCACTCCTGATCACTGGGCCTCCAAGTTCAGAGCATCTTCAGGGGGAGAGCTGACAGGAGGAAAGATTGGTGATGTTTTTTTCCAAATCCTATCTCTAGTTTAGCAGCCAGAAGCTACCTAGGCAGGTAAAGTAGCTTAATGAGTCAAGGGAGAGTGGATTTGGAAGTTTATGAAAGTAGGAGGGCATATTGGTATCTACCACATCCCAACTGAAAGTGCACTGGGACTAGTTTGATTTGGAATGACAGGATAAATTGAACTATTTGAAAGCAATTCCTTTGATTGTTCTCAGTTTAGAAGTGGGAAATCTGGCTATTTGTGTTGATGGTTTGGGCAGTGCCTGACAGACAAGGCTTTGGTATGTCTTAAAAAGGCAAGTTGAAAAGAGACTGATACTACTCATTTGAGTTTATTGATTTTTCTTAAAATACTTTCAATTCTTCATCTTTGTTGCTTATTTTTTTAAATTAGCTATTGTATTTTTGTAGTATTTTTTTTTAAATGTGCTTTGTTTTGTTTTTATGGGATGGAGCAGATAAATAATCACAGGTACTATGAGAAATTCACAGTCACAGCTCCTCAATGAGAAATCAAGTGGGCATTCCATGTCTTTGCAGTCCATCATATCTCTCAGTACTACTTAACTAAAGGAGTGGAAATGCCTGAATACAGTTTGGGGGACTAGTACCCCACAAAGGTGTCTGGGAGCCAAATTCTGTCAATTGGACCTTTATGTTGTTCAGTTATGAAGTCTGTATTTGGCAACTTTCCTTGAACATTTTCTTTAAGCACTTCCTTAAGTGTAATTACCACTAGGACAAACCTTGCAAGATGTTTAAACACCCTGACAGCTTGAATGCAGTAAGATTCCATGATACTAAGTATATATAAATCTTTATCTTTTGTGGCATTTTGAACTTGATAATGGAACAAGTTTTATAGAGATAAAGTCAGTGAATGCATTATATTTAGACAAGATACCAAGTATGCGAAAGCCTCAGCATTTCTGTGGTGTGTTAACAGCTGGTAGCATTCAGTGTTCCACATATGCTTGATAGCAGTGATACATTCAACCTCTGTGATTATCAAAAAAGATTTCAGGGCTCTGGAATTAATCACACATTTGAGCAGGCCAGTAGATAGAGATAAGCAGGAAAGTTATATTTGTCTTTTAACATTTGAGCAATCGTTACCACTATTTGCTTTTACTAATACTTTATTAATACATTATTAATGAATAGGCAATTATTAATGAATTTAAAACAATAGAAATAATTTATGTACAGTGCAGTCATATGCATATATCCTCAGGGTAAGTTCCACTGTACTCAATAGGTCACACTCCCAGATAAATAGGTATGTGATTGCAACCTTAATCAATTAATGTTTTAATGACTGTGGTGTTGATAATTGCCCTCAAGTTGACCCCCCAACCCATGGTAACTCTGTGGATAAGACATCACCAAGGGATAGGGATAAGACTCTGTATCCTCCATTGCTCTGCTCAGGTCCTTTATACTCAGTCCCATGACCTCCTTGATAGAGTCTAGCCATCTGGCATGTGGTCTTCCTCTTTTTCTACTATCTTCCACTTTCCCTAGCATTATTGTCTTTTCTAATGAGTCATGCCTTCTCTTGATATGGCCAAAGTATGACAGCCTCAGTTTCATCATCTTGGTTTCTAGGCAGGGGTCAAGCTTGATGTATTCTATCTTGATCTGTTCACGTGTTTGTCTTCTTGGTTGTCTAAGATATCCTCAGCACTCTTCTCCAGCAACACATCTCAAATTTAAAGATAATTTTCTTTCTGTCTCCTTTTTTCACTGTCTAACTAGGGTCGGTGGGGGCAGGGGCAAGTTAAGTTTTATTCAGTGTTGACAGGGGCTATTTTCCCCAAACCAGAAGTAACTTGTCATTCTGTGGTTGGGAAAAAAGGTGTTTCCTTAGTCTAACAGAACACATGAGGAATAATGAAATGTGATGGAATCATCTCCCAGACCGTTAGAGGGTGCATTACATTTTTCAGTACTGAGCCTTTTGCCATTCATTTAGACTGTATGCTCCTGAATTGTGTAATGTTATGAGAAACAGCTCTCTTCACTCTTTCCACACTGTTACTAATATTTGAATATTTCATAATATTGATGGTTATAATTAATTCATATTTTAGCTGACATAGCTCTGGGATCCATAAGAACCAGAAAAGACACTACATCAGCTCTGGGTAGAACTTAAAAATAGTTGAGTAGGAATATAGCTAAGGGGGTGGTAGTATAGCTTCTCTGTGTAAAACAGAGGCTGTAGCTCTTTTGCCCCCAAATAACTGCATGTGCAGTAAAAGAGAACAGCATAGGGTGGTGTTGGGTGAGCCATGGGTAGATAATGGGTATGGTCAGGACCAGCATCTGCTTTTCTGCCACTTGCACACATATGCTCACAAAGTGTGGGGCAAGATTTTCATGGTTGCACCTCTCTACCCTCAATTTTCAGATTCTGGCACCCTGCCAAAAAGCATGGGGATATACCAGCTGTTTCATTTATATAGCATCCTTCTTGCTTAAGTAATTTTTGCTATACACTTGTTCAGGGCCAATAAAATTGGAAGATTTGAGAAATGGAGCCACTAGCATGGTTATCATGGCTATTCTTTTCCATGAGGATTTCCAGTTAACAATAAATTATGTATCTACCTGAGAGCCAGCATGGTGTAGTGGTTTGAGTGTTGGATTAGGACTCTATGAGACTAAAGTTTAAATCCCTGCTCAGCCATGGAAACCGACTGGGTGACCCTGGGCAAAACTCACCTTCTCAGTCTCAGAAGAAGGCATTGACAAGCCTACCCTGAACAAACCTTGACAGAACAACAACTCTGGAATAGTTTTGCCTTAGGGTCAGGAACATCTTGAAGCCTCACAACACCAAGTATATACTACTTGAAAGGATGAAGAGGCTCAAGTCATTGACTCATCTGAAAACTGAGATGAAATCAGACAGTTTTTATTTTTGTATTACAAGTTGTTCTATGAACAAAATGGGCCTTTTTGTTTAAAAAATATACCACCAAATGTGAAAAGACAACATTTTGTAAAGATTTCAACAAAATCAACTTCTTAGAGTGGTGAAGTGCACATCCAAGTACTAAAGAGACATACTTCCCAAAATCTTGAAGCCTTGGCTAGAAAATAATGCTGCACTTCCCAGGAAATCTCAAAAGAACACAAAAGAATGATGCAACCATTTGAGGGCCTACAATATATCTCAGGACTCCAAAGTGGGTTCAGAAAAGGTCCACGGTCTGGACTCTAAAAGATCAGTTCTAACTGGAATGCGTAGATCTAAAGCTTGCACAGTCACCTCATGTCAGAGCCAAAGGAGCTTTTCTGCTCAGCCTGTTCTGGCTGACTCAGAAGTAGTTAACATTGTATGGGAAAGGTAATGGAAAAGGAAACGTTGCAAATTCCCACTACCATTTAATTCAAAACAGCAGCAGCAGTGAACATTATGCCCACAATTCTTCCTACTTAGACTACTTCAATTTGATGAAAAGCGAAATGGTTTTTCTAGTATGCAAAAATGTAACTGAACTGAATGAACAGTTTTTGCTCAGCCTCATCTATAACCCTGAAAGCCTTTCCTTAGTTAATTTATTTGGAACTGAAAGGGTTTAGTGTGGTTGAGTGAGAAGGCATTCCTTTTCTTCAAATCTTCATGGAATCAAACTTCCAGCAGCTTATCACTCTAATTGTAGACGTGAAGCAATGTGTGTCCCAGTGTATATGACAAGACAGGCCACACACAGAAAGATTCCAAGTGAGCAGACAATGTCAAGGACAAAGAATCAGATTTCTGTAACTTTTCAATCCAAGCTAAGCAGTTTTTCCGTCCTTTAAATGAATAGCAGTCATTTTAAAATTTGAGGAATGAGTTTGCAGACTCTTTCCTGAGTAAAAATAACTTCTGTTTTAGTACCACAATCTAGATAAAACTTGTTTTATTCTATCCTTGTGAAATTTGTTTATGTCTTAGTAGCAGCTGCTCTCCCGTTTGCCAATATCTATTAATGATAATTACCCTGAATACTATACCACGTCTGTGATGCCATCACATCATTGTGAGGAAGATTGTGATCTTATCTACAGCTATTCTGTTTAACTCTGACACTCCTTCTATTATAGTGGAGTGCTGATAAGATCATGCCTGTTAGGATCAGACATTAGTTGGAATCAATATTTGAAAATGTGCCTGTTTTTGCTTAATAGCAAAGTTAGTACAAGGGTCACAGCAAGATCATTTGTTGGATGAGATTGTACAGCTTCATCTTGTCAGGAAAAGGGGATTCTTTGGAGCATTTGCTACTGAACGTGAAGCAAAACTAAATACATAGCTGTCTCATAGAGTCTGCAACAGCATGCCTTTGCATATCAGTTGCTGGGAAATACAGGCAGTACAAAATCACATTCATCTTCTGAATGTGGGCTTCCTATAGACATGGTTGGCTGCTGTGTGGACAAAATGCTGGACCAGATAGGGTTTTGGTCTTCTATGTGCTTAGTTCTTCCAAGAATATTTATTTAATTTATATCCTTCCCCCCTCCATCCTTTTCCCCAGAAACAGAATTCAAGGTGTATAAGACTGACAAAATTCAACTTTGAAACAATTAAAACACATTAATAATAATTAGAGTGCACAATCAGTTGACAGTCATCAGGAAGTAGGGTTGCCATATCCCGCCTGGGGGCGGGACTTTCCTGGTTTGGGGCGGGGCCACATGGTCCTGCCCTGGTTTAGCCTCTCCCCTGGGACCTCCCCCCCAGCAAGGCCCTGGAGGCAGCTCCACCCCTCCCCATGGCTGTGTGCCACCCTCCCCGCCTCCCTGCCTGGCTTAGCCTAGAGAGCAGGTCTTCAAGACACCTGCCACTCAGAGATATTGCCAGCCCACTTGGTATATATATCCTGCAAGAGGCCTTACTTTCCAGGTTACAGTGAGAAAAGAAAAATAGGCCATAAATCGTTCATGTTTCACTGGAAGTCTAAATGCCTCATCTTTTAAATGTACACCACTCAGTATTGTTGTAATTCTTTATCACAGGATCGTTTTTGAGGCCCTAAACACCTTTACTTGTAATATGCAAATTTCTCCCGAAGCTGACCAATGGGAAAGAAGCAATCAGCCCTCCATTTGGGTTGGTTTTCAATGGCTTGGTGAAGGAAGAGATTTTGCCTTGCAAGTTGCTGGTAAATAATAGAAGGCTTTGGGGTAGCAAAAGGCTGCAGAAATAGTTTGACCCCCCCCCCCTTAAACATCCATGGCTCAGTGCTATAGGATTCTGGGAATTGTAGTTTCTTGTGGCACCAACGCTCTTTTGACAAAAGGAAGCTGAATGGTCCACAGAGGAGGCGTTGCCTGGGGGCAGAGCCTCTTGCCAGCAGTCTTCGGTGGAAGAGAGGAGGCTGATGGTCCTGACGACTTCCCTTGGCTCCCTCCCTCCCTCCCTCCTCCTCCTCCTCCTCCTCCTCTCAGAGTAGTCACAGCCAAGATGAGCTTCTCATTCACTCTCCCTGGCTTTTCTCTCCCCCCCCCCCTGCACTTTGAGACCCCTTTAACTGCCAAAGCTCAATGCTCTGGAATTCTGGTGTCTGTGAGGCATTTGGCCTTCTCTGTCAGAGAGCTCTGGTGCCACAATAAACTACAATTCCCAGGATTCCATAGCACTGAGCCCTGGCAGTCCAAGCAGTGTGTTTTGGACACAGAGATCCTCCAAATGAATCTAGTCCCTAGCTTTTATATCTCTCTCACACACTGCAGGAATAATAACCCACTTTGAGACTGCTTTAACTCAATGCTAGGGAATCCTGGGAATGCTAGTGTTTGGGAGACATTGAGACTTCTCTGTCAGTGATGGCTCTGAGGCCACAATAGACTACAATTCCCAGGATTCCCCAGCACTGAGCAGTCTCAAACTGGACCATTTCCTCAGTGTGGATGCACCTGGGGAGGAATTCTGGGCACTGCAGTTCAACTACGTTTGGAGGGTTATGGGACTCCCTGTCAGAGATAGCTCTGGGGCCACAATGTACTACAATTCCCAGCATTCCCCAGCACTAACCCAGGACAGTTAAGTCACTCTCAAACTGGATTATTTCCTCAGTGTGGATGCAGCTTTGATGAGGAACTCTGGGCATTTCAGTCCAGCATTGTTTTATTTCTGCAGTGCATTTTGGATTAGAGACAAGGTGACCAGGCATCCTCCTCCTTTTCCAGGATATGCCCTCTTCTGACAAATTTCAAAATGTTCTCCATTTGGATCATGGCTAAGAAGCATGGATTTATAATTACATGGGTGTTTTTAGCTTTTATTTTTGGCCATGTCCTACATTTTTTTGCTTGGGTGCCCTACATTTTGGGGTGAGGGCATTGGTCACCTTGGTCAGAGAGCTTTCCAGGGGTTAACTGCCATTCTGCTGTGGTGCTGGAACAAACCACCATTCCCAGAATTCCATAGCATTCAGCCAAGACAGTTAAAGTGGTCTCAAACCAGATTATTTCTCCAGTGTAGATGCAGCCCAAGCCTTTTGCCTCTCTTATGCCTGAGATTTCAAAGCCCAGCCTTGGCACCACAACAAACTACAAATCCCAGGATTCCATAGGATGGAGTGATGAGAGTGAAAGCAGTGTGGCAGCAGCCTAAGTGTGCTTAATGCAGTTCTTAACATGGTGCACCTCTTGCCTACAGAGTCTCACAAGACTTTTTTGTTTAACAACTTGTACCCATTAACTCCATTTCATGTCTCCTTTATTTAGTGGGGAGGAATACAGAGAAAACAAGTCAAAATGAAGGAAAACCAAAGTCCCTTGACCAAAGGGTTTGGTTGTGGAATAAGCCTCTGAAATATGCAAGAGGCAATGTTAAAATAAAGCCATGTTCATTGCTCAAATGTGCTGTTTGGAATGGGGAGAGGGGGGTGGCCAGAAAGGGAAGTACATTTCCGTGATCTGTCTACGAATAATGTCAAAATGTCCTCCATTTTGATCATGCCTAAGAAACATACATTTATATTAACATTTCTAAAAAAGCCTCAATTTTTTGCGTGTCCTCCATTTTTAAAAAAATGTGTCCTACATTTGAAAATGTTGTCCTGCATTTGTCCTACATTTGT
>NC_056525.1:224642109-224686694 GCF_019175285.1 Sceloporus undulatus
CCCGGTTTGGAGGTCCTCACTTATGGCAACCCTATCAGGAAGCCAGTTTAAATGAGAAAGTTCTGTTTACATTTTAAAAAATGTTGGCTGGTAGAAGGGCAGCAGAAAATGAACTACCATAGTCTTCCATGGGAAGGAATTGCAGAACTTGGGAATAGGTAACAAGAAAGGATTGAGATCTGAGGATCATAAACCCAAGCATGCTAATATGCTCATATGGTTAAATATGATTGTAACTTTGTTGCCCAACATTAGTTGCAGTGGTTTCCAACATGAACCATTGGGAAGTGTAGGGTTCCTCAAATGCTTATCGGGGATTCTTTAATGAGAAGATGAGCAAAGAAGACAAACTTTTATCAATGTTAGATTATTGATTTTCAGTTGAGCATTTACAACATCTCTGATATATTTTATCTTGTTTCTTGGAATGAACAAGAGGCTTTTTTATTTTCTGCAACTTACTCTGAAGCTTACCTCTGTAATTCAATTTTATTTTGCTTTGGAGTTTCTTTTTTGATTTGGTTTTAATTTGTTGTGTGATTGCTCCTGATTTACATGTGTTATTAGATGTATAAATGTTGAAAACCTGATAGTTTCTTCTGTTAAGTTCTACCAGAGTAGTCAGCAGTGAATAACATTGAGACAAAACTTTTTTCATTGAATTTGGATATTTGCTCAGATAAAAATTTTCCCAAAAGATTTGTCAATAAGATTAGGTGATCTTGTATGCCAACAATGTGCAGTTTAATATCAAGAGGGATAACAGTTGGATTTGATTTATCAGGGGATTCCCCATGCCCTAAGGGGAGGTGTTCTATTTGTTTGCAGGCATTCACCAATTCCTCACTATCAGAATGGCAGTAACTATTTGATCCTAGCAAACCATCAGCTTCTGCAATTTCAGTTGCTAGGCCTGTTAAAGGTGCATGGACTTAGTTGGGTACCAAAGATTCCAGCTTTCTCCAAGGAGATTCTATTGACCAATCATGTGGTTTTTCCTCAACAGAGGATAAACATTCATTTAACTCACTGGGTTCACTAGAAGCAGCCTTATGAGGAAAAGAAGTTGAGATTTTTGTTTGAACTATCTTCCTCCTTCTCAGTGGTAAATCAAACAGATGTGGAGAAGAAATTCCCAATTTCAAAGGCATTCCTTGTGAGGTTCATATTTTCAGCAGCAGACACAGCTGGATGAGGAAGGGCAAGATTCCGTTGCTGACTAGTCCCTGATGTTGAGGAAAAAGTCAGCTTCCTTTTCATTTTCTCCAACATCTTGCTGCAAAATGTAGCTTCGGTGAAGTGCTGCAGTATGTTTTAAGATTTGTTCTGTCTTTCATTCAGTAATGAGACCCAAAAGCCTGTGATCAGCAGTTTCTTATTGTTTTTAAAGATAGCCTTTCCTTCTAAAAATAAATAAATGTTAACATTATTTAAGATTCAAATTGCATGTACGAATGAACTCATACATGTTATGTACATAGCAATAGGAGTAGCATTTATATTTCTATACTGTTTCATAGGCGCGTTACAGACAGGCCAATGAGATGCCGTCATTACGTGCGAGGGGCGGCACTTCCTGATACGCCTTGCCCCTTGTGCGTAATGACTACGTCAAAATGGCAGTGCCACATACAGATGGGCGCCACCATTTTGACATCTCGGACGTGCAGCATCTGGATATCGCGCGCCGGAAGTGGTACCGCAAGTGCGTGCCTCACGCCTTGTGGCGCCTCTTCTGGGGCGCAGGAAGAAGTGCCATTTTCGCACTTCTTTCTTGCTGCGCCCGGGAACCACGCGGTTTGGCTGCTGCGGTTCCTGGATATAGCAACCGGCAGCGGCGCGAGACCGCCCGTTTTGGCTGGTCTGTAACACACCATAGTGAACTAAGCACTCTCTAAGTGGTTTACAATGTGTTAGCAATTGCCCCCAACAATCTGGGTACTCATTTTACTGATCTGCGAAAGGATGGAACGCTGAGTCAACCTGGAGCCCTGTGGGTCTGAACTCCAACATTTTGCCTTGGTCCAGGCCTCGGAGGTTGAGAGGAACTGCTGGGCCTCTTACCCTTTCCCGTCACCACCCCCTTCTCCTTCTGTGTCATGTCTTTTTAGATTGTAAGCCTGAGGGCAGGGAACCGTCTAACTAAAAAGATTGTATGTACAGCGCTGTGTAAATTTACAGTGCTTCATAAATAAAGGTTAATAATAATAATAATAATAATAAGTACCGACATTTAACCACTGCACTACCAGTGCTCCTTATTGCGCCACCAGGGCTCATGTACACAATCTATTAAGTTTGGTACTTGTGCATCTTATACAGATTGGAACCACACCTAAATACAGCTATCTGGGAGGAAAATTAATTGATTGCCCCAGGATGTTGGATATATACGGCAGGGCTGCTGTACCAATACAGCCATCTTGTCAACAACTCTATAGAGATTTTGACAAAATTTCAATACCTTCAGAAAGGCCCTTATATTATAACTTTGGAAGTGTGCACATGTATTAAAATTTAATCAAAAGCCTGGATGGTTGATCAATTAACAATCGTTCATCACTTCATAGCTCTTATAATTATTCATAAAAGACATGTAATTAAATCTGACACTCTGGGCATCAGCTGAGAACTATCAGAAACTATCAAATCCCACCTTCTTGCATAATTTTGTTCAGTTGACCTCGTTCATTGTTGGATGCGTCTGTGTGTCTTTGGTGAGTGAAAGTGTGATAGCTTTCTGAAGCATCAGGCCTAGGCTATTTCCAGAAACAAGACAGGATGGGCAGTAGTCTGATTTTGTACAACAAACTTGAGTCTAGTGATATGTTGACAGACCCTTACTTTGCCAATAGGCTCCTTGTTATAATCGATTAACTAACACTCATTCTTGATGCCTTCTATAAAAAGTGGTAAAAAGGACAGTGGACAAATAATCTCCTGCTAAATTTCATGCAGTACTATATTACTGTTTGAAATTTATAAGAATTTCATATTACTGTTAATTTAAGGTTTAAGAAAGTATGCATCTTTATGCAGCTTTTATTTGTATTTAAATTGGTGGGAGATTAGATAACGTGTCTTTACACATAGCCTGGTCACAGTGAACATTAGATACTAAAGCTGACAATATTTTTGAGTGGGGGAAGGATAACTGGAAGAAAACATGCAAAATGTTGGTTATACTGATGAAATAATCCCACTTCCCTGATCTGCTGTGCAGAAAATAAAAGAATGAAGAAATTGAATTGGAAAATGCATTAGGTAAGGCCTGATCTAGGAATTAATCTGCTTACTTACACACAGCAGAGATACAAATTCTCTTGAGATAGCTAACTTAGTTTCTGATGTGGTATAATCCATGTTTATACAAGCATACTTAAATTGCACTGAATTATAAAGTGAAAAGACTTTTAAGTAAAACAGAAAGTGAAATGGAGGAAAGTTTTTTTCCCCCTCATCCATCCCTGCTTTCTCTCAGTTCAAGAACATTTTAAGGAAGATGCATGACCTCAAAGTAACATGAATGTAAGATTTCTTTTTAAAAAAAAGTGTTGGAATCTGTACAGTACAGTACAGAAAGAGGTGTTATAAGAAATCCTTGAAGTTATTGTTTAGTGGGACTTCAATCTCAATGGAAATGAAGATGCCAGAATCAAACTTTCAATCTTTTCTAAATTTCTTTTTTATTGGCAGTTTGAATGGTGCACTTTATTCCTTGGTAGTAGGATTCCCCATTAGGCATTTGTCTTGTTGACATGTGAATATCCTGTTGTCACAGATTAACGTTGCAGTGTACTTCGAAGTAGGATGCCATTTAAGATAGTCCTTGAGCAAACACCTAGATCAGGGGATGGTCATCTGGTGGCTTATGGACAACTTGGCACATTCCTTACAGTTAATGGATTTGTAACATTAAACAATTGCCTTGCCTTCCTAACTTAAAAGTGTAATTATAGAAGCAACATATATGCTTGATGTCAGCGAGACACTTTTCAATAGCAATAGTTGGTACTTATTATGGAGGTGGTTGTGCCAGGATCAGGAAAAAAAGAAATTTATTTATTTATTTACTGTATTTATACCCTGACCTTTGGCCAAAAAGGCTCTCAGAGTAGTTTACAGATAGTTAATTAGACATTTCCCTTTCCTCAGGCTTACAATCTAAAAAGACATGACACAAAAGGAGAAGGGAATGGCAGTGGGGAAGGGAAAAAGTCCAGCAGTTCTTCTCTCCCTTCGAGGCCTGCACCATGGCAGATGGACTGGAGGGAGGGCTCTTCTTCTTACTTTAGGCCAGGCCTGGTGGAGCTGGCTGGCCTTTCTCTCCCTCTGAGGCCGGATTATGTCAGATGTCAAATGTCAGAAATAGTAATGAGAAACATTTCCAACTGTGGTGTTAAAATAATTAGAATTACCTTTTTAAGATTGTTCCCAGACAGATGAGGTGAATGCCTGCTGAAGTCAGTGTGGCAGTGTGGCCACATATACATGGTGCCACAGGACAATGGGGGTTGTCCCTAATGGCGGCGCAACCATGTGCATGCACCACCATTGAAGACAATGCGGGCTGCTTGCCATCTGTGGATGCTTGAATCCATGCATGGCAAGTCCACGGATACCAAGGGCTGATTGTACATCCATTTTGAGGTATGGATAATTGTCTTTTTAGGTTCTGAAATAGAGAGAATGAAATTGGAGAGTTATAAAAACCATGAAACATATAAATCATTACTTACTAAATTCATATAAGTGCAATTTTTAACAAATAAGTGTTATTTTGTAATGCCACAACACTCAGTTTTTACTAGGTAGCCCTATTACTCTCTGACAAGGTTTAACTACACTACAAATAACTTAATTTCCTGTTAATGGTTTGCAGCGATGTTATACACTGATTGAACCATACCTCTGAAAAGCCTCTGGAGTGGTACACTTTTACTTTCAAGTTAAACTGGTTTCATAATTTGGAATATTATGCAGCATGTGGGGAGTAATCTCCCTTAGTGTTGTCCACTGGGACTCTCTGTGAAGCACCAGGCCTGGGGAGAGGGAGGCATGGAGTTACCATTGTCTATTGGGATTGCATCTCCTGATCAACTGCCATATCTCATAGTTTTCTGCGTTCAAGTGTATGTATCTGATAGTGGATAGACAGGACATATTAGGATTCCGGTTCATGTACCACCGACCCCACTGCTCAACAGGCCACCTTTCTGATCTTGCCAGAGTACTCTTGGTCTTTTAGTTGTAGTCCCTTCATCGTAGGGTCCAGGTCCATCAGTTTGTGGATGACACCCAGCTCTGTTACCTCAGTTCAAGGATGCTGTCTTTCTGCCTCCCTCCAAGGATATTGTCTTGATCCTAAAGCAGTGCATGCCATCGGTAATGGTCTTAATGAAGACAAACAAACTGAAATTTATTCCAGATAAGAAAGAGCTGCACCTGGTAAGTAGAAAGGCCAATAAGGAAACAGGGAGTCAGCCTATACTTTCCCCATGAAGATGCAGGATCACAGCTTTAATATATTCTTGAATTCAATCTGAGTCTGGAAGTTCAGGTTGCCATGTTGTCCAGGAATGCAATTGTGTGCTAGCTGTACCCTTTCCTGAAGATGATGGGTTTGCCCAACATGTGCACATTTGGATTATGAGAGTGCCTTTGAAGAGTGTTTGAAAACTTCATTTGGTTTCAACAGCTGCAGCCAGATTGTTTACTGGGGCTGATAACAGGAAGCACATAATTCCTTTCTTGCAGCAGCTAATGGTCTATTTTATGGCACAATTTCAAGTGTATTGATGACCTATAAAACCCTATACTGCTTGGGCCCAGGTTATCTGAAGGACCATATCTCCTTATAAGGGTCTTCCTGTGTTTTGAGATTTTCCGTTGAGGCTCTTCTTTTAGCATCACCACCATCACAGCCACATTTGGGCATTCTCAATGGCTGCTCCCAGGCTCTGGAACTCCCTTCTAGAGAGATTAGAGTGGCATCCTCCCTGCTATCCTTTTGGAAAAAGTGAAAGCTTTTTTTGTTTGGCAGGATGTGATGACTGATTGCTCCTGGGGATTAAAGGCATGATGTGTTATACAATTTATTTGTTTTCTTTTAAATAGTTTTGCTTTTAACTGCTTTTAATTCTGGTATTGATCTAATTATATTTTTTATTTTACACACTAGTAATTGTAAAGGTGTATGCAACACCAACCATCATTACAATCATTGTCCTTAAATGCTGGTTTCTATCTCCTCAAGGTTCACATTCAATTTGGTAATTTCATATTATTCTAAGGTACTACCTCTGGTTAAATATTTATAGATTCTTCATGGGCATGCCATTGCTGCAGTATCCCTCTTCTCCTATCTCATTTATATCTTTTGTTATTCCTAATAAAACAGTTTAGAACCATAGAGTTAAGAGACCCCAAGGGTCATCCAGTCCACCCCCCTGCCATGGAAAAAGATGCAATCAAAGCACCTCCAACTGATGGCCATCCAGCCTCTGTTTAAAAACATCCAAAGAAGGAGACCACCACACTCTGAGGGAATGTATTCCACTGTTGAACAGCTCTTATTGTCGGGCTGTTCTTCCTAAAGTTGATGTGGAATCTCTTTTCCTGCAGTTTCAACCCAATAGTCCAGGTCCTGTTCTCTGGAGCTGCAGAAAACAAATTTGCTTCATCTTTGGTATGACATCCCTTCCAATATTAAACAGGACTGTCGTATCACCTCTTAACCTTGTCTTCTCCAGGCTAATACCCAGTTCCCTAAGTTGCTCCTCATAGGGCATGGTTTCCAGACCATCACAATTTTGGTCACCCTCCTCTGGACATGCTCCAGCTTGTCAAAATCCTTTCTGAATTGTAGTGCCCAGAACTGGACACAGTATCCCAGCTTGTTTCTTTACTAAACGGAAGGGTCCTACTTTCTTGTAAATTGGAGTTGTTAATTGTACCAGATGAAATGAGTATGCTTAATAAATGATGGGGCAGGAAAATAGCTTGTAAACATTTCAGTAGTTCCAGAATAAGAAAGCATAGAGACTAAATTAATGCTGGAAAACTATTGTGACAGTTGCTGGTTAATCAGTGAGGTGCATGTGCAATGTTTCAGAGATTAATAGCAGCAAGTAATCATTAAAAATTCTAAAGTCCATGCCTTGAGTCTCACTTTTTGTGAGAAAAGCGTGATAGAAATTAAATAAATAAATCAAATACAGTAGGAGGGGGCAACCTGTGGGCCTCCAGATGTTTTTAGAATGCAATATTTATAATTCCCAAGTTATAGGCTATGGCTGATGGGAGTTTTAATCTAAGATCTGGAGGGCCATAAATTGACCACCCACACCATATAGAAAAGCAGTTGTTAAGAACATTTTATGGTAAGGAAAGGAGAAAATGTATTACTGCAGAAAGTCCCATCTTCCTTTGGGCTAGAGTGAAGTCCAGGAGCACAGTTCTATGCACATTTTCTTGAGCATGTATGTGTCCTGTCCAACTCTACAAACAACATACACTTTCAGATTTGAGACCCAGTATGATAAATCAGCTGTACAGAAGAAACCTCATAAAGCTGGCAGACTGCTCTACCTGGTGTAAATGTGTCTGATGATGTGCTACAATGAATGATGATTACGAACAGCTGTTTCCATCCAGATGTTTTTGCAGGATGTTAAACAATCTGTACATATATTTCTATAATTCAGGTCTTGATAATCTGTTTCATATGGCATAAAAGGTATAAGGAGAAAGTGTAATGCTTGTCATTAGGACAGTGAGTATCATAGGTCAAAGCTGCGCTGCAGAAATAATGCAATTTGACATCACTTTACCCGCCATGGCTCAATGCTCTAGAATTCTGTGATTTATAATTTTGTGAGTTATTTAGCTTTCCCGCTTATAGATTCACTTTTGTTATACATGGGTATCCATGAATTGAAAATATTGTTCAGGTGCCTAAACGCAAGATAACGTAATGGTTATAGAACAATAATTGCATTTTACTATACATTCTGAAGAAGAATACGCCTTGTCTACCCAGGAGGTGTTTGAAGTACAATGTAATAATTTTGATATTTTAAGTTTTAATTTATTCACAATATTATATATGGGGTGGTGTTTTGTTTTTTTAAATGTGCACAATGCAAGTGATGCCTTGCTACTATTTTTGACGTTATATTTTTGTAGAACATCAGGCATTATTGCAGCTCCTAGGATTTCATTTGTGTCTTTCAGAGTTAACACAAGGAAAACCCTAAGTAAAACCACTGATACGTTTTTGTAACACAGTTTTTTCTCAAAGATACACTAGCTATAATGGATTTGAACAAACCTTTTGTGCCCATCAAAAATCCACTTCTGCCAACAGAACCTTCTTCTGCCAGCTGTTCCCAGAGATCTGCTGACAGGCTGCTGCCACACTGCAGAATTAATGCAGTTTGACACCACTTTAATTATCATAGCTCCATCTTATGCTTTCCCGGGGTTTGTAGTTTGTTGTGGCACCAGAGCTCTCTGACAGAGAAGGCTAAATATCCCACAGAACTATAAATCCAGAATCCCTAGCTTTGAGCCATAGCAGTTAAAAAATATCAGATTGCATTAATTCTGCAGTGTAGATGCAACCATAGCATTCTGTTTACCGATGTGCTTGCTAAGATCTGCAGCTGACTAACACCTGGATGCAGACGAGCCAAAAGGAGGATGAAGAAGGCTGTTTAAGAGAAGTCAAATTATATCAGATCCAAACTATGTTCAGCCCAGGACCTTGATGCCAATGATGCCACAAATTTAGGCCAGGACAAAGGTAGTCCTAAGTAATTTCCACAATTTGTAGGCTATGGGGAATGTGATTTCTGCACAGTTTCAGCTGTCTTAAGTATGTTCAGGTATCTCTTGGCAGGTTATTCAACACTTTTCTTTTCCAGAGAGAAAAATCAGGCACTCAGACACATTGAGCATAAGATCTCTTTTACTTTGTATGTGAGAGAATTCAAAGATATAGCCATGTTAGCCTGTAAAATCAATATGCAGAGAGATCTGGTAGCACATTTGAAAGATAGAAGTTGGCAGCATGAGCTTCTGTAGACTTAAGTCTACTTTCTTGGTATGCGATAATAGTGGAAATTTGTATATTTTACATCAAAATCAAAGTAGAAGGGATTAATGAGGTAACATGACATAATCATTTAATAATGGTAGGTGGATAAGCACAAGGTGCAATCGCAACACTCTTTTCTCTGGACAATGCACACTCAATATACAGTCCACCCTTCTTATACACGGATTTTTTGTACACGGATTCAAGCATACACGGTTTGAAAATGTTCCAAAAAAGTATAAATTTACCTTTATGTTCCATTTTTTATTAGGGACACCATTTTGCTATGTCATTATACTTAATGGGACTTGAGCATACACGGATTTTGTTATACACGGGGGATCTTGAAACCAAACCCCAGCGTATAACAAGGATCCACTGTATGCATTTGACTCCACACTGAACTAAACTCAAGAGATTTTGTAGTGATGCAAACACAATTAGGGTAAGAGCCAAATTAATTTGACAGTTCATGAAAGCTTAAAATCTGGCAAGACAGGTTGTTTTCTCCTCTAATTTACTCCAAAATTACCAGAGATGGAGAAAATGGGTGTTGCAAAGATTAAAATCTTCAGGCTTTCCTTTGAAGCAATTGGGAACAACTTCTGGCAGCATGCTTTTTAAGTGTTCTATACTTGGCCTATAAAGCTGTGGCAACTTTTCTTATGTTCCTGCACTGTAAAACATTAGCATCTTGGTCATTCCATGTGTGCAGAATGCCAGCACTATTTCAGCCCCTACTGACTGTACTTCCCTATAAGTACATCTGATTTCATTTCAAACAGCTTCCACATGTGAAGTGTAATTGGTAGACTGAATCACAGAGAGAGCTTCTCAGTGGTATGTTACACTCATGGAATTCCTTGCCAAAAAGATTTTGTTTTCAATAATGTAATATTTTCAGACTAACACACCACTTGCATGTGTTTAATGTGAGAGGCAGAATAGAATTGTAGGAAATACATTAGGGATATACTTCTTAAATGTACATATGTGTGTGGGGGGCAAGGCCATTTTTATCAGACTCAACTACAGTGATCAGCATAAAGTTAATCTGTTCTAAAGTAACAGGGATTCATTTATTGTGCTGAATAGTGGCTGTGGACTGAGCACAAAGGATGAGAAAAATCTGGTCCAAAAAAGCTAAGAACATATTGTAAGGGGAGAACTAAGAAAAAGGCTACAGTGATCAGCAATTTCAGTCCTTTTTCAACCTCCTTCATGAAACATATAAGGCCTATACATCTGGACAATATCCTGCTATTTGAAGACTTGATGATGAGTATGTATGAACAGTCTCCATTAGAAAAGCATGATGTTTGGGTGTGAAATGTTAAGCATGAAAGCACTGTTTGTGGTGTCTTTTCCTCCTAATACATTGGCTGGACCACACATGCCAGTATACTACAGCTTTGCAGTCATTGTGGATGGGATATACATGTGTGAAGTTGCCTTCAAAGCATGGTAGCCAGGTTGTAACTAAAATATCAAGGCTTGGAAGAAAGCTATTGTAGTTCTCATCATCTAATTATCCTGGGACAGTGCTTCATAAAATTTTGGAGCACCCCCCCAAAAAAAATCCTTCTAAAAAAGAGCACTGATAGTTTGGGGCTGCGTTTTGGGGGGAAACACACTATGGGATTGCTTTAAAGATATCAGCTGTCTAATTTACTCATTTAATATAGTAACAGGTGGAAATCTAATATAATGAAGCATATTAGTAGCCTTTCATAGAGTAGTTGTTCACCACTAAATATGAATCAAAAGCCAAACAGAAAAATGCAAGTAATGAAACAGTAAATTACTTCTCTTAGAGAAAAATGCAAGTTCCCAGAAGGAAATAAAATACTGGTTAGGCAACAGAGTGATGAAAATAGGAGACAAAAAGAAAACGATAAGGATTTTTTTAAACTCTAAAGCAAAAAAATGATAAACATTTTAAATTAGTCCTCAAAATGCAGGGAGCTTAGCTTTAAAATTCTATCTGATCACTATTAAGCTTACAAGAGATTACAAAAGACTGCTGATAATAGAGTTAAATTCAATTTCAAAGCACTGCAGTAGGGACAATGAAACTACAGCAGGGCTATGGGGGGGGGGGGGGGGGGTACTCCCTGAAAAAAATTGGGACCAAGATAGATGCTGTTTAGAGTGTAACTGATATCCAGGCTAATTTTGCTACTGATATATCAGATGAGATGTGAACTAGCCCTCCTCTCTCTTTGACCAAGAAGATACCTTTGAGTATTGCATTCAGTTTCACAAATTCTTTTGCAGGTTTGATTCTAGATTTGTTTTCTCGAAGCAAAATTCAAGTGAAAAATAGTTTAACAATATTGTTATGGAAAACAAAAGGAAAAAAGCATGTTTAAATACTTTCCTTTTATGTAATAATCTTACCTTTAAATACATCTTAACTGCATGTGAACCAAGTACAAAAGTTAACTGGCTGAGAGGACAGTATCTGAATCTAGTACTGAGTAAACAGAAAGAAGGGGTAAATCCTAAGGAGAAATCTGCCATGGCTACATGTCAGATGTTTTCCACTTCTTTTCTCTCCCTTGCTTTTTAATGCACACAAACACCCATATGCACACACACACATATTAATATATATAATGTATGCAGATATTGATGGAATTCTATGAGTTGAAAGAGAAGGAAGATGTCTTTAAGGATCCATATCTCTCCCAGCAGATATACATTATTATCACTGGAACGTGGCCTTCAGTCTTGAAACAGTTAAAAGAGTTCTATGGTCACAAAAGAAGAGATTTCTTCAGAATTATCTCCCGCCTCACATTTGCTCTTAGGCAAGCAGTTTAAAAAAGCCCAGTGATTGAGCCAGTGATCCAATTTGAAATGCAGAAATGATTAGAGCTGCTTGCCTCATTTCATATCGAAATTCTCTGATTTATGACAGGGCTGCAGCCAAGATCTATCTCCAAAGGGAATTAGTGTGCAAGTTTGCATATTTTTGTTATTTAGGTTTCTGATAGCAGCTTCTAGCTAGAAATACTCAACTAGGAGGTGGTGGTACTGCTGGGGTGTTTTTTTCAGTCATTGGAGCACAGAAAGATAAGAGCCTTATGTTTAGGACATTTAGACCCCTTGACCATCTTCTCATGCAGTATTTTTTTTTAAAAGAAACAGATTGCAAAAATGCAAGAATCCAATGGAATGGTTAATTGCAGCTGTGAAGAAGGGAATTACCAAAATTCTGTCTCCATGTTTTAACTAGTAGAATTTTAATGAGGCATAAAACTTCAATCATGTAAGTGACCTATGGGGCAGAGTATAGCACATATAATGAAACAGAAATAGAATTCTGAAAAAAAATTATTACCTTATCTAGCATTTACATGAAGTGTTAACAGGAAATTATGCAGTAGTTATAAATGAAAAAATATGGGATTTAATGTACTTATTAATAAAGATTTGTTACATACATGATACTAGTGTCCCAAATCTGCTGTCCGCAGCTGTCCCCAATTTCTTTCGTGTTTCTTCTCAAATGCATTTAGTGTCTTATTCTTAACAAAACTAAGACCAATTTTCCTTTAATTCTGGTTCCTAAGACACATGGGAACATCTGGGTAGAAGAGCTGAGAATTGCAGATTTCCTCCCCCTTTTCCAGGAGCTTCAGAGACCAGTGTTACTGGTGAAATTCTAATTATGACTGCATGAGATACTTAATTTTGAATGTGTAAATCCTCATTAGACAGTGATAAAAGACTGAAATGTTACTTTCAATTTTTACAACCATCTAGTGGGAAAAATATAAGTAAATTCTAGATAATAGTCACAGATCCACTAAGCAAAGAGCAGTGGATGTATTTGCTTCCAGATCTGCTTCCCAGCACCTTTGAGAGAAATTCTAGCTTTCTGCACATTGGTCTGCCAAAGGGAAACTGTCCAGTGCCTCCAACATATGAATCTCTACATAAATTGAGGCTGTACCATTCTAATATTTGAGCAAATAAAAAAAAAAGATTTTACTTCTTCAGTGCACAGTCACAGTCTGCCTTTAGTCACCTTCCTATTGAAGAGAATAGCATATGTATATTACCTTAGCTTTAGCCTCCAACTAATATTTTGACTAGTTTGTTGTCTTCAAATTTAACTGCAAAGGTCTAAGGAATCTATAATGGAAACACACATATTCTTTCAGTTTTGCAATTTTTGAATTGCTGAGCATCCCTTTGCTCTGTATAATATTAATGTAATAATTTCATGTTTCCTATGCTTTTTCCTGCACAAAAAATCTGTGTGAACTCTCATCTGTGCAGGATTTTCCTTGTTGGATTTCCTGACACTTAAGTAATTCATTTTTAAATCATCTTTGTCTAATTTAGAATATTTTTCCATCCCTACTCAAAATATTTGTTATTCATTGTCCTCAAATCGATCCTAACTTATGGTGACCCTGTGGATGAGATATCTCCAATACTCCCTATCTTCCACTACTCTGCTTAGGTCTTGTAAGTTCTATTAAGAGTCTATCCATCTAGCATGTGATCTTCCTGTCTTTCTACATCCCTCCACATTTTAGCATTATTGTCTTTTCCAGTTAGTTATTCCTTCTCATGATATAACCAAAGTATGACAACTTTAACTTTATCATCTTGTCTTCCAAGGAGATTTCAAGCTTTATCTGTTCTAGGATCATCTGTATTTTTGGCTGCCCATGGTATCCTCAGCAATCTTCTCCAGCACCACATATAAAATTAATTTGTTCTCCTCCTATCTGCTTTCCTCACTGTCCAGCTCTCACAACCACTCTCACTAAAAATGTTCACTTTATGACATTTGGTGAGAAAGACACTGCTTTTCCACATAAAACTAAACCAGAGGTGGCAGTTGAACAAGCCTTGGGAATGTATGGTCCTTGGAGTGTCTTACAACATTTGTGCACTCGCATTCTCTCACTGACACATACGGATCTCCAACTACCTTCAAAATATTATTAATACTGTATATATCTAGCTGAAACATCATTTTTGACATGCAGTTATTCTTTAAAATGCTATTTTTGACCCCCAGTGGTTCTTAAACTATGGGGTGGGACCCCCAGGAGTGTGTGAGAGTTGCTCAAGGGGGAGCCTGAGACTTGAAGACCCTGATTCTTCCTCCTCCTCCTCCTCCTCCTCCTCTCTAACTTTTTAAAGTGTAGAAATTTACACATGCATTGAGTTACCATATATACTCAACTATAAGTTGACCCCATGTATAAGTGGAGGGCAAGTTTTGGGGCCAAAATTATGGATTTTGCCATAACCCATGGATAAGTTTAGGATAAAATTTGGAGGCTCCTTCAGTGTGTGTATGTGTGCATGCAGCAAAAGAGACTCTCACTGAGGCTTTTTGCTTCAGCGTTTCAGCTTTTGTTTCATCCTTCACTCCCCATGGAGAGGGTGGGAGAGGGACTCTGTTTGTTTAAAAGCCATCAGTCACCCAGAACTCTTTCTGCTTGGCACAAAAGAGAAACAAACTGTTCTCCTGAGTGCATAGGGAAATCTCAAAGAGCTGCTATCACATTATCATTCTGATCCACAAATAAGTCAAACTAGGATTTTGGGATTAATTTTTGGGCATAAATTTCTTGATTTATAGATGAGTATATATGGTAAATATTGAATTTACTTAAACTTTTCTAATTTAAACATTCATATTTTCATATATTACATGGGAGGTCATGACGAGTGCCTGTAGATACAAGTGGGGTCCCAAGGGAAAAAGCTTTGAGTACCACTTTAGATGCAAAGTGGAAGCAGAAAATACTTCCCAAAACATCCCAGAAATTACTTCCCACAACGTCATTTCTAAGTCAGTGAAAAATGGCAGCAGTACAACCTGCCAAAAGTCAGAAGAACTCCCAAAATAATTCTCTTGGCGTATTCTATCCCTGTATGAAACCATGGCTAAAGTGCAATTTAGAATTATAAAGATGAGTGATAAAATGCTTCATTTGTGTGCATCTCTCTTGCTTTGCTCCACTTTAGGACTTTGAAATTTCCATTTCCATTTTATGTTTATAGTAAACAATATATTATACCACCATCCACCCGTATAAAGTATGATGAAATAAGCCAACTTCATACTCAAGTTAAAGATTAATCTAGCTGATTTCAACAAAAAAGTGGTTACAGTTAACCATTATTTAGGGTTCAGACCACACATTAAACTATGATTAATGTCTAACAAAAGTGGGAGCTTGCTGTCTTTTTGTTGCTGTACAGGAAGAAGGGAGAGTAGAGAAGATAGTGTAAGTCCAGGTTTGCAAAATATTATTTTGAATTGAATTCTACTATTATATGTTGGAGTGTGCAGTTAAAGATTTGTTTTGTTTTTCCTGTGATAGCATTCTAAGGGGGGAATTATTTTTTTAAAATGATGAAAAAGTGTCCTTCAGCATTTCCTCCCCTGCCTTTCTATACATCTTTTGTGTGTGATGTTCTCTTGTGACTAACTGAAGTTCCAAATATGGAGAGTAGTTTTGATGTGTGACATAGAGGGCAAAGAAGAGATTATGCTTCTTCCTCCTACCTTCCCTCTCTCCCATTCTCTATTGTTTAAAAACACTTGTCTTCTTTCTTCCTCAGTCTGTCTGTCTTTCCTAGTGACATATTATGCCCACAAGCTAGTGTGGATTTTGTTTAATGTGCATGCACATCCGCAGTATTGTATTCAAAATAGTCCAAATGACACTAACAGACAAAAGTGAAAAATCAATACATAGCATATCTATGTAAACTATGGCGGGGTACAGACCGGTCCGCCGCCGCCGCCATTTGCTCCGCGCGGGAGCCGCAGCAGCCAAACCGCGCGACTCCCGCGCGGAGCAAAAAAGAAGCTCCATTTCGGAGCTTCTTTTTGCGGCGCCTCAATGACGTCGCGAGGCGCCTGGCGCGGACTCGCGACGTCATAGGCGCCGCGACACGTCTGGACGCTGTGCGTCCAGTACGTAAAGATGGCGGCGCCCATGTAGAAGGGGCGCCGCCATCTTGTACGTATAGAATACGTACTAGGGTTAGGGGGGTGCGGAAGCACCGCCCCTTCCTAACCCTAGTACGTATTGTATACGTACTAAATGGCGGTCTGTAAACCGCCTATGTAAACTATCAGTAAACTTGGTAGTTCCTCCTGAATAGGGCATCCACTGTATGTAAATTTGAGGCAACTGCAGCAAAAACACTATGTACTGTTTATTTTATTTCTCATCCTGTTGCTCTGTTCATTAAAACATTTCTGTGTAACTCACTGGACTCTATAGCATCTGCAGCAATTTTTACTAAAGATAACTATGATACTCAAAAACATTGCCTTACAGGTGAGTCTCATTCTTGGAACATTCTTACTAATTTATTCCTTCAGGATTTGGTCCTTGCCTAATGACCCGGGAAGACAACAAGCTGAAGAATTTCCTTTAGCAGGTCTCAAAGAAAGAAAGGGAGAATGGTATATAATGGGAGGCAAGGGAGAGTCGATAAGGTCTGAAAATAATCATTACCATAAAAAAGGCTAGAAATTACAAGTAGCATAAGTCACATAATGTCCAGTTGTTGTTGTTGTTGACCACCTTCGAGTCTATCCCAATTCATGGCAGTCCTGTAGATGAGACATCTCCAAGATTACTTAGCAATAGCAACAGCATTTACATTCCTATATCACTTCATACTGAACTAAGTAGTCTCTAAGCAGTTTACAACATGTACACTAATTACACAAGTCCCTATCTTCCACAGGATTCCAAGCTGTGTAATTATTAATTATTGGTTGGCAGTCTGATCATAAACTTTTTTTTTGTCAGTAGTAACCCTTCCTGAATCAATCTGAAACAACAGATACCAGCTTTTGAATATTATACTAAAACTGTGAAAATGTGTGTGTAAGTGCCTTCCTCATCAAGTTCCTGTGTTTCCTGTCTTCAAAATAGACATGGGTGTATTTCTCCCACATTAGGATACTTGGGTATGTAATACAAGAACATTTAAGCATCTCATTGAAAGATGCCTGGTATGGTGCATGTTCCCAAGATCAACCTATGTTAACATAGACAGGATATTTCGGAATGTAGTGTAGGACATGCAGATCTCTCAATGACTATTCCATGTCTGTATGTTTGGTTTGCTTTCTAACAGCTTTGACTCTGTAAAATGAAGGATGGGAGACTTTTGAAAAGGGAAGGAGGAGAGAATATGGACAGTATATGTTTTCATCAACTTGAGCATGAGAGATAATGAAAAACTTTTAAAATTCTTTGTACAAAGCATGAGATGATCAACTCCTGAGCTTTCTTACTTCTATCAACCAATTATTGCACTAAAAACAGTCCCTCCAATTATGAATTACAGTTATGTGGACAGCATAGATATAGAACTGCTAAGTGTGTTGAAAACCCAGAACCTAAATAATTAGTGGAAAGCACAACACTTTAAATTTTCTGGTATTTGATTAAATGAGTCCTAAATCTGATTAGAATTGTAGTGTCTTAGTATGGCAGTGTGTTTGCATGCTTTCTCTCATTTTTACATACATATTTCTGTTTTCTAAAACTTAGGGAAAAGATATAGCTGCTCTGATAGCTAATCTCTTGGAGTGTATGCGAAGAATTCCATGAAAATGAATTAGCAGCTGTTTAATGTCTCAGTTCTTTCCTAATCCATCACCTGCCTTCACAAGATTCAAAATATTTTTGACATTTGGGCATTTTCTGCTGCTTATTGTAGTTAACAAATGTTCTATAGTTTTCCTGTGGTTTTTTAGTAAAATACAAAAAAGATGGGGGGGGGGGGGTGAACCTGCCATGCGCTTGTCATTTTTTTAAAAGGAGGCCACAGTGTTCCCTAAGGGTTGTGAGAGAAGTTCATCCCATTGAACTGGTCAGCAAGATATCATTAGCTTGTTGTGTACATGAAATCCAGGGGTTAGAGCTCCAAGCGTCACAAGCCAGTTTCTTTACCTCCTTGAGCTGATCAGAGGATCAGAGTATCAAGGAAGGATTAGCACTGACTTGGGATTTGTGTGATTGGTTAATTTATTGCGGCGATGGCAGGCCTTTCATCTATGGCAACATTTAATCAGCACGGCCATGGAGGCTATTACGGGTTAGCTCTTTTCTCAAGTCATCCAGGGCTGCACCATCAGCCCTATCACAATTCCCCTGAAATTTCCAAATTATCTGGAACAGGCTTTAGCCTCACAGTAATAAAAATTAGAAGAGATTCCTGATAGCAGTGGTGGAAAAGCTTTCACTTGCACAGGGCAAATTATAAATAGTATGAACGTGCACTTAAAAAAAAAATTCTCCACCTCTTAAGAGATGTGCAGGACTTATCACCTCTGCTCTGATCCAAATCCTTGTGGTTGAAAATTTATATTAGATTTTATCAGAGAGGCCTAAGTCTAGAAAAATCAATGAAGGTTATCTTTTATGTTGCAGGAACTTGTGGAAATATTGATTTTCATTTTATAGTGAATTTGGAGCATGAGTTGGTAATCACTGCTGAGCTGACTACAATGTTTGCCTACTGTATCTTTTACTGAGTTTTTGCTCGAGTATTTAAGATCGTATATTCCTGTTGATTTCTTACTGTGTAATTTGAAATCAGATGGACCTTAAATATAAATTTGTGCAGCCTTTCTGTAATATGTAAGCAATCCTCCTAACAAATTATTGCTGGTGGTGAGTAGTACTATTTTTTGTATGTAATGCATTCATAGCAAGCCCACAAGTCTTCCGGGTTTTATTTTTCTGCATGGAGATATGTGTTCTTGTATTAGCCATATAACAGCAGAACATTGGAAGATATTCAGAACAACCTAGTAATGGAGGAAGGCAGGCAAATGTTCTCTCTTGTACTCTCCTTCATTATGATGGGGTGCATTTATGTTGAAAGGGAAGAGATTTTCTGCCCTAGCATCTTTGTCAGTGATTTTTGTTCTGTGGATAATTCTCCTGACAGCTTTTAGCAAAATGCTGTTGGTTTGGGCTATTGAGCTAGTGACTGAGTTCAAGGACCAAATTGACTTTTGCTAAAAACACTGGGAATTAAATTTAAAAAGCCAGAATAATATTTTCATGGGTCCATCCAATTGGCCCTTCACTACAAGTGTTCTAAAATGTTGTTCTGTACTTTCTCCCATAACAGAAAGGATGTATGACAGTCATCAATATAGGTAAATAAAGTAGAGGATTGAAGTTTATTCTCTGCTGCTGATCTATTCCCTGCTGGTGATGATCCCACTGATTAAGATCAGCCAATATCTGTATGCTGGAAGTACTAGATGCTTGGGTTATGCTGGAATGTGAATCAAATAAGGGAGAGTAGGGCGGTGAACTTGGGACTGCTCTGATATAGAGCAGATAAATCTGTATTCATATCAGGAGGGCAGTATCTTACTGAAATAAATAGTAAGCTTTATCGTGCATTATGGCCACTATTCATTATTCTAATATGTCTAATGTGCTATCTTCATAAAATTTTATAATATGTTTTGAGTATACTCTCTATCATGTTTTGAGAATCCTTTGATTGCTTATTTTATATACAGTTGAAAAAATCCCTTGAGGGTTATTATTATTATTATTATTATTATTATTATTATTATTATTATTAACCTTTATTTATGAAGCGCTGTAAATTTACACAGCGCTGTACATGCAATCTATTTAGTTAGACGGTTCCCTGCCCTCAGGCTTACAATCTAAAAAGACATGACACAGAAGGAGAAGGGAGTGGTGACGGGAAAGGGTAAGAGGTCCAGCAGTTCCTCTCAACCTCTGAGGCCTGGACCAAGGCAGATGGACTGAAGGGAGGGCTTGGCTTCAAGATGGAAGGTTAATCATTATCCAGGGAAAATACATACTCACAAGTAGGATAATACATATACAGTACATAGCAATACAGGAAATGGATCGATAAACAGCCAACAACAGAACATCAGATAGTAAGCGACAATTATGCGATGCCTGGGAAGGCTTCTCTGAATAGGATGGTTTTCAACTCCGTTTTGAAGCTGGTTAAAGAAGTGATGGCTCTTGCTTGTGGAGGAAGAAGGTTCCAGGAGTGAGGGGCAGCAAGTGAAAAGGGGCGAATCCGGGATGGGGCAGAGGAAATCCTGGGCTGGGACAGGAACCCTTGACTACCAGAACAGAAGGCCCTGGTGGGAAGGTGAGGAGAAAGAAGGTCTGATAAGTAAGGAGGGGCCAGTCCATGGAGGGCTTTGAATGTCGACAGCAGGAGCTTATACTGAATGCGGAAAGGGAGGGGGAGCCAGTGAAGGGATGCCAACACAGGAGAGATGTGGTCAGAGCGGTGGGTGGAAGTGATAATGCGTGCAGCTGAATGCTGGACAGAGATTAAAGGACGGAGGTGAGAAAAAGGAAGCCCAGCCAGGAGGACATTACAGTAATCAAGTCGTGAGATCACTAGGGCATGGACCAGGATCTTGGCAGTAGAGGCGGAGAGATATGGTCGGATTTTGGCAATATTGTACAAAAAGAATCTACAAGCCTTGGCTGTGGTCTGGATCTGAGGGATACACGACAGAGAAGAGTCAAAGATAAAGCCAAGACTGCGGGCTTGCTGGACTGGTTGAATGGAAATGTTGTCCACAGAGACAGAAAAGGAGTGTTGAAGGTTGGGCTTAGGAGGAAAGACAAGAAGCTCCGTCTTAGACATGTTGAGCTTCAAACGCCGATGGCACATCCACTGTGAGATAGCTGTAAGGCAAGACGAGACTTGCTGTTCAAGCCTTGGAGAAAGGTCAGGAGCAGAAAGATACAGCTGGGTGTCATCGGCATACAGATGGTAGGAAAAACCAAAAGAGCTGATGAGTTTTCCTAAGGACAGTGTGTAGAGAGAAAACAGAAGGGGACCCAGAACAGAGCCCTGGGGAACTCCAACAGATAAGGGAACAGGAGAAGAAGTCAGACCCCCTGCAACTACTGCAAAAGATCTGCCAGACAAGTAAGATCTAAACCAGTCGAGAACAGAGTCTGAGAACCCAAAGTCAGAGAGTATGTCAGTTAGGAGACAGTGATCAACAGTGTCAAAGGCTGCAGACAAATCGAGAAGAATGAGAACAGAGTAAAGGCCATTAGCCTTGGCCTGTAAAAGGTCATTCGAGATCTTAGTGAGAGCTGTCTCTGTAGAATGCCTTGGGCGGAAACCAGACTGAAAGGGATCGAGAATGGAGTTGGCTTCAAGAAACTCAAGACAGCGCGAATAAACAACCCGTTCCAAAACCTTAGAAAGAAAGGGGAGAAGAGAAATCGGACGATAGCTAGACAAAGAGGAGGGGTCAAGAGAAGGTTTTTTCAGAATTGGGGAAATGAGAGCATGTTTGAAGTCCGACGGGAAGGAGCCTGTAGAGAGAGAGAGAGAGATTGAAGATATGGAGAAGCGAGGGCAGAAAGGAGGGAGCTATAGAGATTAGAAGACGAGTAGGAATAGGATCAAGAGGACAGGTAGCAGGTTTGGAAGAGTTCAGAAGTGTAGAGAGTTCATCCAAAGAGGCAGGAGGAAAGACAGAAATTTTTTTAGGCGAAAGCGATAGAAGATTAAGAGCAGAAGAAGAATCAGGAGGGACTATCTCAGAGCGAATAGTGGTAATCTTAGAGATGAAATAGTTAGCAAAGTCATTAGGAGAGAAAGATGAAGAGACAGGAGGAGAGGGAGGTTTAAGCAAAGTGTTGAAGGTGGAGAACAAACGCTGCGGGCACCTCTCATTGGCAGAGATCAATGATTTGTAATAATTCTGTTTTGCCATAGAGAGGGTGCGTGAGAAGGAAGAAAGAACAAATTTGAAATGGATAAAATCAGCCCACTCTTTGGACTTTCTCCAAAGACGTTCGGCCGCTCTAGAGCAGGACCGGAGAAACTTAATGTTGGGGGTAAGCCAGGGCTGAGGTCTAGTCTTGGAGGAAGAAGTGCGGACAGAGACAGGGGCAAAATGGTCGAGAGTTGAGGAAAGAGTGGAGTTAAATAAAGACATTGCTGAATCAGCAGAATCCCCGAGATTTAGGGAAGAGAGAGATGAATCCAGGGTCAGACCAAGATGGTTACAGTCGACAGATTGAAGATCACGAAAAAGACGTTGAATAGTATGGCAAGGAGGAGGAGTATAAGTGAGAGCAAAGGAGATTAAATGATGGTCAGATAGTGGAAAGTCAAGTGCCAGATAGTCAGAAATGGCATAGTTTGCAGCAAGAACTAGGTCAAGACAGTGACCAAGAGAATGAGTTGAAGAGTTGGAATGTGGTTGGAGGCCAAAAGAAGCTAGCAGAGAGTTAAAGCGAGATGTTGTAGGGTTATTGGAATCGCCAACGTGGATATTAAAGTCACCTAGGATCAAAGTGGGGACTGAATCTGAAAGGAAGAATGTCAGCCATGATTCAAAGTCAGATAGGAACTGGGTGGCAGAACCAGGAGGGCGATAGATGACTGCAACCCGGAGCTGTAAAGGAGAAAAGAGTCTAATAGGATGAAACTCAAAGGAAGAGAAATGATAGCTAGGGGGAAAAGATAGAACTTGAAACTGGCAGGAGTTAGATAGCAAGATACCAACCCCTCCTCCTCGACCCTCAGGACGGCGTGTGTGCGTGAAGGAGAGACCACCAAAAGAAAGGGCAGAGGAGGTTGCAGTATCATGGGATGGGAGCCAGGTTTCGGTGAGAGCGAGGAGGTTAAAGGATTTAGAGAGAAAGAGGTCATGAATTGCTGTTGCTTTAGGGGCAGCAGAGCGGCAGTTCCAGAGGGAACAGAGGAAGGGAAGTAGGGAGACAGGGAGAGGCCGAATGGGGATCAGGTTAGGAGAAATGTGGCGAGCCATGGGAAGGATGGGATTCACAGAGAAAAGAAAGAGGTGAAGCTAGCTTTACAATTAAAGGTCAAGCACATATTTTCCTGGAGGCTTTAATGAAATCCTTGCACAGCCCATATTTCTCAGTGCTGAGCTCTGTGTGAAGCTCTCATCCAAGGAAACAAGTAGTGGAACCTGAGTGCAAGTATAGGCAGGGCAAGATGTGCTCTTCAGTATATACCATTCAAACCTGGAATTGAAAAATTGTAGCTCTCCAGAAGTTAAATAGTAAAAGAATTCCTGTACCTTAGATCAAACAACAGCTAGAATGGAGACAGCAATCAAGAAATCAGAAGACTTGGAATTGGAAGGGCAGCCATGAAAGAGCTAGAAAAGATCCTAAAGAGTAAAGATACACACAAAATTGTCCAAGCCATTGTATTACCTATCACCATGTATGGATGTGAGAGCTGAAGAAAGCAGAAAAGAACAAAATCAATTCATTTGAGGTGTGGTGCTGGAAAAGATTTATGAGGATACTGTGGACAGCCAAAAAGATAAACAAATGGTCCTTGAACAGATTAAGCCTGAAATCTCCCTGGAAGCCAAGATGATCAAACTGAGACTGTTATACTTTGGCCACATCATGAGAAGCTATGACTAATTAGCTTACTTGCTGTTCACCGCTATGATCTTTGGAATAGCGGTATATAAATACAGTGGTACCCCGGGTTACGAATTTAATTCGTTCCGCCGCCGCTTTCGTAACCCGAAATACTTCGCAAGCCGAAAAACCCATAGGCGCTAATGGGGAAAAGCCGCGATTTCATGTGAAATAGCGCCGAAAAGCACCAAATTTTTTTTCGTAACCCGAAAAAAACTTCGTAACCCGGAACAGTTTTTTTAAATGGATTTTTTTCGTAACCCGGAAATTTCGTAAGGCGGCGCATTCGTATCCCGGGGTACCACTGTAAAACAAATTATTAATTATTATTACAATAATGCTAGCAAAGGTGGAGGGCTGTAGAAAGAGAGGAAGATCCTATGCTGGATGGGTAGACTCAGTTATAGAGGTTATGGGTATGAATTTACAGGACCTGAGCAGAGCAGTGTAGGGTAGCCATGAGTCAAGATCAGCACCAGCTACTATGGCCAATAGTGAAAAATGCTAGAAGCTGGTACAACAACATCTGGTACACTGCACAATATCCTCCCTTGATGTAAATTAATAGGAAATTAAAATCTAAACCTAAGAAGCTGACTTATACCATTGTCCCTTCTGGATTACGATATAGAACTCATAAGCTTGTTGTGCATTGTTCTTGCCCTCCTTTTCCCTCCCCAATTCAAACTCCTGGTGCATATTGGTGCAGCTATGATCACTGCTAAATATGGCAGAAGGAGAATCAGATCAAGGTCATGGGATTGAGGCAGGAAGCTAAATCTCCTCCTCTCTGTCATTTGCCTCCAAGCAAGCCTGAATCTATCTCCCTGCCCTATTGTGTGTGCTTAAATCTGATATGGCCCTTAGGATCAAAAAAGGTTGTGCACTCCTGATGTACCAGGAAATCCTGGAGACTGAATCTTAGCTTTCTTCATACAAACTAAGCTTTCCATTGGAGAGATACATCCCTTCCTTTAATCTCATTTGTTTCCTTTGTATAAGTCACAAATCAATGTTAGAAAGCCATTCAAACCACTTTTAAAAAAAGAAAAAAAGCAAAAGAAGTCAGTTAAAATTCAACATAACTTCTTAAAAAGTCTGTAACTTCTATGAAATAGAACTGATAACATCAGAAAATGTTTGCCCAACCCATACCAAATTAATGAGTTCAGATAACAGATTGAGTGATTTTAACTATTTAAATGGAACTTCCAAAATACAACTGTGGGAAGCAGAGGAGGAACACAATTGCTTAAGTTTATACCCAGTTATCCTGTCTGTTTGGATAGTCCTTCCCAGGACTACTTCCCAGGAGTATATTTCTGCATGGTAGGGAGTTGGATTGGATGGCCCTTACGGTCTCTTTCAGCTCTATGGGTCTATGATTCAATGTCCCTGACAAGTCCCAGGATGTGAGGAAGGAATGTGCCCCAAGGAGCCCCAAGGGGAGTCCCCCCTCACCATCCCTAATGCCTCTTAACCCTAGGGATAATTGAGGAGAGCTTCTTTCACTCAAATGATGAAGACTGTTGCTTCCTGAACTAATTCCACTTTCTTCTCCACTACCATAGAAAAGGGACCAGTGTCTGATTAGCCTCTTTCCCCCTCAATATGGACTGCATACCCTGTTACAAGCCAGTTAAAAAGATTTCATTGCACTCCAAGGATAAATGAACCCCATCTGCTCTATATAGAGGTTTATCATACCCAATATCTGGATGAGCCAAAAAGTGACCTTTTCGCCCAGGACATTTCTAATTTTTCCACTTTGTACCTAGCTCTATCCAGGTACCTAGGGTAGCCCTTACCTCGCTACTCCTGGCAAGGCAAGATAGCTGACCATACAATCATAACCTAAGACTACTGTTCTTTTATCATATTCATAAAGGGCTTGCGGTATCAGGGCCTTTTCCAGTATCAGGACCCTGTATCAAGGCCTTTGTGAAGGTTAGATCATTCCTTTCCAATGCAAAACTAACATATCAAGAGGGTGGCCACTGGGCACTTCAAACAACAAGTTAATAGGTCTTTCTACTTTAGGGCCCATCTTACTCAAACATTTGACCATCACAAGTTGTAACAGTCTCAAATAAGAACCAATAGAACTGTTTCTCACATGCCAAGATGCTCAGCATATCATACTGTGTCTGACATCCAGCATTTGGTGATGGCCAAATGTAGGATCACTCATAGCCCCAGACCTATGCCATCTCTTGGGCCACTTGCATTTGTGGGAGATGACTTTGCTGGTTGACAGTATTGATTTCATTTCCTTAAAAAGTCAAATAGGTGTGGGACCCTCAATTCTTTCCTCTGCCAAAGGTACCCCTTGCTCTGGTGCCAGGGTATAAAACTCTGTAAGAAGGATAGTGTACTCACCAGTTCCCCAAGCCCCAACTTATTTCTCTCCCCCCCCCCCCCAGTTATTCTCAAAGGGTGCAACAAGATCTCCTTGCATGTGAAGATTCTCATCAGTGCATGGTTTTTCTCATCAGTTCCTCAAGACTTGAAAAGCGCATTTTTCTACCATTTTTCAGATCGAGTAGCAAAAGCTTCTGCAGTCTTAAGAACTGGCAAATGTAATATTGGAGCCATTGGCAATAATCTTTGAGAACTCAAGGAGAACAGAAGTGCCAGCAGACTGGAGGAGGGCAAACATTGCCCCCATCATCAAAAAAGGGAAAAAAAGAGGATCCCAACAATTATCGTCCAGTGAGTCTGACATCTATATCAGGAAAGATTCAGGAACAGATAATTAAACAAAGAGTCTGTGAACATCTAGAAAGCAATGCCATAATCACAAAAAGTCAACATGGGTTTCAGAGCAAGAAGTCATGCCAGACAAACCTGATCTCTTTTTTTGATAAAATTACCAGCTTGTTAGATGAAGGGAATGCTGTGGATATAGTATATCTTGATTTCAGTAAGGCCTTTGACAAAGTTCCCCATGATATTCTTGCAAATAAGCTTGTAAAATGTGGGCTAGACAAAGTAACTGTTACATGGATTTGTAATTGGTTGACCGGCCGAAGCCAAAGGGTGCTCAACAATGGCTCCTTTTCATCCTGGAGAGAAGTGACCAGTGGGGTCCCACAGGGCTCTGTCCTGGGCCCAGTGCTATTCAACATCTTTATCAATGACTTGGAGGACAAAATTGGGGGCATACTTATCAAATTTGCAGATGACACCAAATTAGGGGGAGTAGCTAATACCTCAGAGGACAGGATCAAGATTCAAAATGACCTGAACAGACTAGAAAACTGGGCCATAGCTAACAAAATGAAATTCAACACGGAGAAATGTAAGGTACTGCACATAGGGCAGAAAAATGAAAAGCACAGAAATAGGATGGGTGACACCTGGTTGAATGAAACTACGTGTGAAAGGGATCTAGGAGTCCAAGTAGACCTTAAGTTGAACATGAATCAACAGTGCTATGCGGCAGCTAACAAAGCCAATGCAATTTTAGGCTGCATCAATAGAAGTATAGTGTCTAGATCAAGGGAAGTAATAGTGCCACTGTATTCTGCTCTGGTCAGGCCCCACCTGGAATATTGTGTCCAGTTCTGGGCACCACAATTCAAAAAGGACATTGAGAAACTGAAGTGTGTCCAAAGGAGAGTAACTAAAATGGTGAAAGGTCTGGAAACCATCCCTACGAGGAAGACTTAGGGAGCGGGAGTTTAGCCTGAGAAGAGAAGGTTAAGAGGTGATATGATAGCCCTGTTTAAATATTTGAAGTGATGTCATATTGAGGAGGGAGCAAGCTTGTTTTCTGCTACTCCAGAGACTAGGCCCCAGAGCAATGGATGCAAGCTACAGGAAAAGAGATTCCACCTCAACATTAGGAGAAACTTCCTGACAGTAAGGGCTGTTCGACAGTGGAACAAACTCCCCCGGAGTGTAGTGGAGTCTCCTTCCTTGGAGGTCTTCAAGCAGAGGCTGGATGGCCATCTGTTGGGGATGCTTTGATTTGGATTTCCTACATGGCAGGGGGTTGGACTGGATGGCCCTTGTGGTCTCTTCCAACTCTACGATTCTATGATTCTATGATTCTACTTCCCCAGCTACATCTGATACAAAATCCCCTTGCATACTGATCCAGACTGGCATGGGTATGTCTCAAAATTTTCACAGTTTGGGATTTATTCTGCACAAAATTCACACATGGTTGATTTGAACAGAAATTAGCTTTTTCTGTTTAGGAAACAGCCTTTTCCTACATGGAAATGATTTCAATATTCAATATATGCAATATTAATATTTCCATGAATATTTTATTTAATATATTTCTGTGCAGAAATATTACTTTTTGTGCATACAATGGTGTTTTCTGTGCATATAATTCTATTTTCCCCTCCAAATCAACCAAGTGTGGATTTTACATGGAAAAATGTCCTCACAGCAATTTTTCTGCAGAAAACAAAATCAATCACTATTTCAGCACAGAAAATCATTCCTGTATGCACAGAACCCATTTTTTGTGTCCAGAAAACAGCATTTTCTATTTAGGAATAAATGTTTCTTCATTGAAATATTATTTTCTAAGCAGAAAAGCCCTTTTCCTCTGCAGAAAACTGATTTCTGCACAAAACAATTACATGAGGTTTTTTCCCCCCAGAATAAGTCCTGAATTGTGAATAGCCCTTGTAAACTGTGTAGTTTTCAAAGATTTTCTTGTGGCAGAAAGAAAATTCCTGAAATTACCTGTTTCTAATTCTGAGAAGAATCATAGAATCATAGAGTTGGAAGAGACCGCAAAGGCCATCCAGTCCAACCTCCTGACATGCAGGAACTCTCAATCAAAGCATCCCCAACAAATGGCTATCCAACCTCTGTTTAAAGACCTCCAATGAAGGAGACTTCATTACATTCCAAGGGAATGTGTTCCACTGTCGAACAGCCCTCACTGTCAGGATGTTCCTCCTAATGTTGAGGTGGAATCTCTTTTCCTGTAGCTTGCATCCATTGCTCTGGGCCCTAGTCTCTGGAGCAGCAGAAAACAAGTTTGCTCCCTCCTTGATATGACATCCCTTCAAGTATTTAAACAAGGCTATCATATCTTAATCTTCTTTTCTCCAGGCTAAACATCCTCAGCTCCCTAAGTCTTTCCTCATAGGGCATGGTTTCCAGACCCTTCACCATTTTAGTTGCCCTCCTTTGGACACGCTCCAGTTTTTCAACGTCCTTTTTAAATTGTGGTGCCCAGAACTGGACACAATATTCCAGGTAGGGCCTGACCAAAGCAGAATAGAAGGAACTATTACTTCCCTTGATCTAGACACTATACTTCTATTGATGCAGCCTAAAATTGCATTGGCCTTGTTAGCTGCCGCATTGCACTATTGACTCATGTTCAACTTATGGTCTACTTGGACTCCTAGATCCCTTTCACACGTAGTTTGATTCAGCCAGCTGTCCTCCATCCTATATCTGTGCATTTCATTTTCCTGCCCTCACTACCTTACATTTCTCTGTGTTGAAATTCATTTTGGTAGCCTTGGCCCAGCTTTCCAATCTATCAAGGTCATTTTGAATTTTGATCCTGTCCTCTGGAGGATTAGCTACTCCTCCTAGTTTGGTGTCATCTGCACCCAATTCTGTCATCCAAGTCATTGATAAAGATGTTGAATAGCACTGGGCCCAGAACAGAGCCTTGTGGGACCCCACTGGTCACTTCTCTCCAGGATGAAAAGGAGCCATTGTTGAACTCCCTTTGGGTTCAGCCAGTCAACCAATTACAAATCCATGTAACAGTTACTTTGTCTAGCCCACGTTTTACAAGCTTGTTTGCAAGAATGTCATGGGGAACCCTGTCAAAAGCCTTATTGAAATCAAGATAAACTATAACCACAGCATTCCCTTCATCTAACAAGCTGGTAATTTTATCAAAAAAAGAGATTAGATTTGTCTGGCATGACCTCTTTCTCTGAAACCCATGTTGACTTTTTGTGATTATGGCATTGCTTTCTAGATGTTGACAGACTCTTTGTTTAATGATCTTCTCTAGAATCTTTCCTGATATAGGTGTCAGACTAACTGGACGATAATTGTTGGGATCCTCTTTTTTCCTCTTTTGAAGATGGGGAGAAAACTTAATGAAGACTTATATCATTAGTCTCTTCAGGCTAAAGGCCTTGAGGATCATCTTTGCCAAAAAGCACCAAAGAATGCGAGGGATAATCCAAGTATTTTCTTGTTCTCAGAGCTTCAGTCTAGTTGATACTACTATTTTTAGCAGTATCTGATTTTTCAGATTAGTAAAATGTGTCAGTTTGAGAAGGAAATTTTATGAAAAGAAAATTAATAAAAGCATCTAGCAAAAAAGTGGATATCCTAAGTAACTGAGTAAATCTTAGTTATGTCAACATATCTGGCAATTTTTGGCAAATGAAATTGTGTACGTGCTCACTGTGATGACCAGGCAATAAGACTATTTTGAAGCTATTTCTGGGAAATCAGCCAAAACTGATAAATAAGCTTGATGTCTGTGAAGCCTCTAAGACTGTCTAATCTAGTGATCATAATATTATTAAACATGAAATCTTTAAGAGAAAATGATACATTTGCTTTTAAAAACAATCCTTGTATATAGGTTATGGAAAAGATGTGTACCTAGTGTTGAAAAACCAGTTTGTAGTAATGATGGTACAAAGAAATATGATTTTATAATATGTAGGAAAGTTTGATGTCTTTCACACTCAATCAAAATCTTATTATTCGTGTTGATGATTATCACCACGGACATGCTGTAGTTTCCCAAATTCCATTTGTTGTTGGAGTGATTCTAACATTAGATGCCTAGACTGCTAGGTCATCTGTCCTTTTTGAAGAGGGAAGACTTTTGGATTGATTTTGATGCATTATATGTAACTTTTTTTTTTTGCTACTTTACTTCCAAGTCTCCCTGCCTCTATTTCAAATGCTGAATTTAAACCTTTCACATTACCTTGAGAGCATTCATGTTGATCGTTATTGAATGAATGAATGAATGACTACAAAATGTGCTTTTAATCCATAAGCTCTGTGATTTTTCTGCTTTGAGGGATATCTGAAAGTGCCTTTTTTTTTTGTCTTCATTTCTGAAGATTTTTTTTTTTCATTTTTATAATCCCAATACAGGAATTTTCTTGAAATTTACCTCTTTGTATCTTAAAATTAGTCTTGGAAGCTTAAATCATTAGGAAATATAAGGAATGCTGCTTCCATACTAACCTAGTCTATACTGACTGGGTTCCATAACAACAGTTCTAGATGGAAAGTACTGTAAGTATCATGATAAATTAATAACAATATTAAGCATGGCATCAGGGATGCTGGCTGGCTGGGTTGACAGCCCAGTGGCAAGACAACTGCACAGTAGACACTCAGGTACGGATTCTGAAAATAGAACAGTTCAGTTGGTCTCAGAAAATCTTCTGTGAAGTGAGGCTGTAGTTCATGCAAACAATGCCCCAGGAATCTATAGAGTTGGGTTGTGGGAGTAAAGCAAATTTGGGATTCAAGTTTCTTCCCCTGGACCTTTTGGGTGCTCAACTGCTCATCTTCTGAAACCAAACATGGTGATAAATTTTGATCAAACCTTGGTGTGTGGTGGGGGTATCAATGCCCCCCCCAGAGTGGCATCTTTATTTAGTTAATAATTTATTTCTTGGAAGCTTTTAGGACATTTTAAAAAAATGGGGAGAGGGGTTGGAAAGTGCTTCCGGAGCTCCTGGGGTCATAGATAGAGGCAGATGATCTGAGAGAGTTCTTTGCACCCCTGGTAGACAACAATTATAGTTATTGAGGTAATGGTTATGAAAGTTGACAGAGTCTTTAATGATCCTCATATCATTATGGATGTGCTGAAATGCTCATTCAGGAAATACTAATTCTTACCATTACAGTGGTACCCCGGGATACAAATTGATCGCGTTACGAAATTTCCGGGATACGAAAAAGTTAGATTGGAAAAAACTGTTCCGGGATTCGATGTTTTTTTCGGGTTACGAAATTTATTTCGGCGCGAAATTCAAACGCAAAGCGTGGCTAGCGGCTTTCCAGCGGCTTTTCAGGTTGCGAAATGTATCGGGTTACGAACGGAGCCGCGGAACGAATTAATTTCATAACCCGAGGTAGCACTGTATTGCTAACTTTGGCCCCATATAGACAGGCCAAAATAAAGCTGCTTCAAGTCACTTGGAGGTATGCTGTTTAAATGATGCATTTTTTAAAGTTAAAACATTTCACATCTTTTACTAAGCCATAGTAACGCAGACTATGTTGAAAAGGATTCTTTTTGGGGGGAGTTGTAACCTGTCTAGTACACCAAGAAGTAAACTATGTTTATTTTTCTTCTTAAGGATTTCCTTCCAATAAAGAGCCAGTAGGCAACCTATATAGAAAATGCCCACCAACAACAGTTCTCTGAGGTTAAGACAGGATAACCAGAGCATAACTACTGAGAAGCAACAAAATTATGAATTTCTAGAAAGGGGAAAAGGCAAAGATAAGTGCATCAAAGTCAGCTAACATTGGTACATGGATGGTTTCAGGAAAGAAAGGGTTAAGCAGATTTTCATTTTAGATAGTTGTCATGGCAACAATCAGAGAGCTCAGGCCATATCTTTTCTATTTGTGGGAAATGTTTAGATTTACAGAGTTGCTTCGCTTATTATATACCTGCTTTGATTGCTGGATAAACTGTACTGATTAACAGCAGAATAAGATACATTTTTGTAATACTACTGAAGAGGGAAATTTCTGTGAAAGCTGTGACAGACTATGTCCAGATTTCTGTTATGCTCTTTGAACACACTTTATATTGACAAAATAGCACCTGAGTTTTGAGTGAGAATTTATGAATATAAGTAGGTCCACTTGAATATCAAAGAACAACAGGTCTGTGTTTTATAGATTCTGTGGAATGACATAATTTTGGCACTCAGAATAAATCAAAATGTGGACTCAGCTCTTGGTTTTCTGTGAGACTTTGTGATGGAATAACAGTCTAGTTGTCAGCCCAATCCCATGCAGGATGCAAACTCTGAATATTTAAGAGGCCTGGGTCTGGAGAGATGTCCACAAATCCTGTAAGAGCCCTTGATCTATTTCATATGCATACTAGACGATGTTCGCCAGAACTTCAAAGTCACTCATTACAAATATCCAGTTATTTGTCAGTACTACAATATTTTTGGAATAGGTAAGGCATGAGAAACATAATAATAATAATAATAATAATAATAATAATAATAATAATAATAATATTTATTTGTATACCGCCCTCTGGCAAACCAATCCGGGCGGTTAACAACAGTAAAATATAAAATATGACAATTAAAAACACTTTATCCCTCCCCCCCTTAAGACAGTATTAAACAGTATAAGATATTAAAACTTGCCAGGAAAACCCTATGATAGGTTCACCTTACGGTTGTTGTAAGTCGATAATGACTTGAAGACACACAACAACCACAGCTAGCAAGTTTCTTTGAAGTAGTTAATCTAATCTAATCTGGAACCCCTGCATAAGGCAAATACCGCGTAAGTTCAAGCCCCATTCAATAGAATGGGGTTTGTGCTTGTGGTAGTGTGGCGCACGGTGTGCGCATGCCACAGGCACATGCGCCATTCAATAGATTGCAGCGCAGCTTCTGCGTAAACCAGAAGCTGCATATGGAGCGCCCGCGTATGGAGCAGGCACACTGTATTAGTAAACCTCACTCCCTGTTTAATGTCACTATTTTACTGCTTGGGTGAGCAGTTTATAAATAGTTACTACAGTCAGCTCACACCATACGTGGTTTTCAGTTTACGCTGAAGTTGCAGTACATGTTAATGAATGGCGTGCGTGCTGCGTGCATGCACCCCATTGTTTTCAATGGGGTGTGAGCATACACGGTTTTCTTCTTACATGGAGGAGTCCAGAATGGATCCCCTATGTAAAGGAAGGGTGGACTGTATTGTACATCATAGGAGATTATCTCATGCCTCTTTTTGCCTGATCCAGGCATAGGCTGGGCACAGGCTTAAACAAGCTTAAATGGATCTTATCACACACCTCTGTGCCCAGCTCTGCCACATCATGTACCCGATCCAGACTCCTGGTGTACTTTTCAAAGAACGACTTTCCTGTTTTTAAAAAAGTATGATTTTGGATCAGGTACGCGATGAGGCCAAGGTGGGCATGGAGGTATGCGATAAGATCTGTTTAAGCCTGTGCCCAGCTCGTGCCTAGATCGGGGGAAAAGAGGCGTGCAATAATCTCCATAGTTATACTAGTTACTTTTTAATAATGTGAAATAAAGTACTAGTTTCTTTTAAAAAATACAACTAGAATAGTCATGAATTACTGTGGATGCATGCACTCTTGGAACTATAAGCATTTCAAAAATTAATTTTGATAGCTGTGTTGCTGATTCAGCCTGGTGAAGGTAAAGAAAGCATGGAGATAACAAATATTAAAGAGGTTTTATTGTTTTATTGCTATTGTTATATAAAGGATAGGATAACAATTTTATTGTTACATAAGGGATGGCACACTGCACTATTTTTTTTATCATACTGTGTTTTATTACTATATAACCATACTGGAATTTATCAGAATAAAGAGTAGCCTAGAAATTCATGAATCAAGAGAACATGTATATCCATATATTTTTACATGTCTTAATTCCAGGCAAATTTCACACAGATCATTGCCACAATGATAACATTATGAAAAGAGGGGCAAATAGGTTTTCTGGCTAGATTTAAGGCTAGGATCCCTCATTTCTTAACTATTTGTAGATTTGAGTGAAGTAGATGTGGGCAGAAGTCAGTCAGAGATATTTCTCCCACATATACAAGAATAGATGATATCTTTGTATCAAAAAATGTGATAAAGTATTAAATTTGGAAATTTCAAATATAGAAACATCGGACCATGCCATGGTGAATGTAGAAATAGTGGTTAAGAAGGACTATGAACAAGTAAAAAGGTGGAGGTTAAATACTATGATATTGAATTATAAGGAAATTGTAGAAAAAATTGGAAAGGAATGGCAAGAAATATGGGACATAAATGTTAAAGAGGTGACAAAAGGGTTGTTATAGGACACCATGAAAGCAGTTACAAGAGGAATCTGCATTAAAGAAACATATAATCTTAAGAAAAGACAAGAAGAAAGAGGAAATTAGAAAAGGATATAAAAGTATTCGAAAATAGATATATAGTTAATAAAGCTAAACAGATATATGTAGAATTAAGGGCAAAAAGGGAAGAATTGGATAAGATAGAAATAAATGAAGTACAAGAAAACTTGATTTATTTAAGAAGATAATTTTTTGAATATAGTAATAGGAATTAAAAAATGTTGGCCAGGTCCACACAAAAGAAGAAAATGGAAAGTATGATAAATATGGTTAGAGATAAATCTGGTAAAATATGTAGATTGATAAAAGAAAAAAGAGACATTTTTGAAGAATTTTATACGGAATTATGTCAGGCAGGAGAAAATCATGTGGATAAAATAGAGAACTATGTGGAAGAAAATTGGGGGCAAAAATTAGAGGGAGAAGATAAAGAGTTACTGGAGCAACCCATTGAGAAGGTTGAGATAGTGGAGGTAATAAAGAAATTGAAAAATGGGAAAGCTCTGGGGATGGATGGATTGGGACCAGAATATTATAAAGTGTTTGAAAAGATATTAATCCCAAAATTGTTAGAATTATATAATGTAATAATGAATGTGGAGAAGATACCAGCATCATGGCACCAATCATGTAAGGTATTTCACTTAGGGCAGAAAAATAAAATGCACAGATATAGGATGGGGGACACCTGGCTGAATGAAACTACATGTGAAAGGGATCTGGGAGTCCAAGTGGACCACAAGTTGAACATGAGTCAACAGTGTGATGCGGCAGCTAAAAAGGCTAATGCAATTTTAGGCTGCATCAATAAAAGTATAGTGTCTAGATCAAGAGAAGTAATAGTGCCACTGTATTCTGTTTTGGTCAGGCCTCACCCACCTGGAATATTGTGTCCAGTTCTGGGCACCACAATTTAAAAAGGATGTTGAGAAACTGAAGCGTGTCCAAAGGAGGGCGACTAAAATGGTGAAAGGTCTGGAAACCATGCCCTATGAGGAACGACTTAGGGAGCTGGGGATGTTTAGCCTGGAGAAGAGAAGGTTAAGAGGTGATATGATAGCCCTGTTTAAATATTTGAAAGGAAGTCATATTGAAGAGGGAGCAAGATTGTTTTCTGCTGCTCCAGAGAACAGGACCCGGAACAATGGAAGAAAGCTACAGGAAAAGAGATTCCACCTCAACATTAGGAGGAACTTCCTGACAGTCAGGGCTGTTCGACAGTGGAATGCACTCCCTCGGAGTTTAGTGGCATCTCCTTCTCTGGAGGTCTTCAAACAGAGGCTGGATGGTCATCTGTCAGGGATGCTTTGATTTGGATTTCCTGCATGGCAGGGGGTTGGACTGGATGGCCCTTGCGGTCTCTTCCAACTCTATGATGCTATGATTCTATGATTAGTAATCTTAATACCAAAGGCAGATAAAGATTTAACCAACCCAGGGTCATATAGGCCCATATCATTAATAAATCAATATGCAAAGATTTTATCAGCAATAATAGCAAATAGATTGAATAAATGTATGTATAAATATATAGGAAAGGATCAAAGTGGATTTGTAAAAAGAAGACAAATGTCCAATTTAGTAGGAAGAGTGTTGAATAAAATGCATGTAATAGGGGAGGAAAAAATAAGGGCAGGGATTTTGGCATTAGACATATTTAAAGTGTTTGTGTGGAATGGCCAACTATAAATAATTATGAAAAGATTTGGAATGGGGATAGAATAAGAGGATTAATAGACTAATTATATCTTGATAATTCAGTAAAATTAATGGTAAATGATGGGATAACAAATGAAATAAGAGTGACAAGAGGTAAGAAATGATAATAGTTTAGAAGGAATAGGACTTAAAAACAAACATAAAATTAGTTTATTTGCCGATGATACATTATTATTAAAAATTTATTGGATAGATTGGGTAAAATAAAAGAACATTTCAAGATATTTGGAGAAATGACAGGGTTACAGATTAATTGGAATAAATTAGAAATGATGAAATTTAATTATACAAAAAAAAGAGGAATCTGAGTTTATAAAACAAAAAAATTTAGATATAAAATTAAGAAGTAATATACAATTTTTAGGAATAAATATAACAAAAGATTTGAAGGACATGGAAGATAAAAATTTGGTAGTACTAAGGAAATAAGTGGAGAAAAAATTGGCAGAATATAAAAAAACCCAATTATCCTGGTTTGGAAGAATTGCATTAATCAAAATGAAAATATTACCAAAACTGATTTTTTTTTATTTAGAATGATACCATTAAAAGTGTCAGAAACCGAACGGAATAAATGGCAACATCTAATAAATATATTCTGTAATGGAGGGAAAAGAACAAGATTAAATAAACAATTTTTGGTATAAAACACAAAGAGAGGGAGGGTTTGGCCTTCCCAAAATAAGAGGATATTATGAGGCTAATCAATTGAGATATGCCATAATTGTCCACTAAAACCTGAGACAAAATGTAGGACAAAATCTAGACCAAACTGTAGGACAACTGCAGGACAAAACTCAGCCCAAAATGTAGGACATTTAAGAAAATGGAGAACCTTAAATGTCCTACATTTTGGGCTGAGTTTTGTCCTGCAGTTGTCCTACAGTTTGGTATTGAATTTGTCCTACATTTTGTCCCTGGTAATAGTGGACAATTATGGCAACCTGAGATAGATTTAGAATGGTTGGAAGTAGATATAGAGGAAGTAGATATGAAAATATGGATTTTTTAAAAGAACTTTACTAGGAAAGAAATACAAATTATGGGAAACCCACTTATGAAAAATATAATAGAAATATGGTATAAACATAAAAAAGAATTAATGAATGAAGATTCAATAATAACGCCAATAATAATGGAAAAGAAATTCCCAAAGAATTTGAAAGGATTGTTAGATAAGGAGTTAAAGGAAAGGAAAATAGACAGAATAGAAGATTGGATAGATGTAAGAATAGAGAAAGGAAATATAAAAGAAAAATTTATGGGAATAAAAATTTCATGGTTTCACTATATGCAAATAGAACAATGGATCATCAGACCAAGTAAATTATGAAGTGGTAGCAGTAATTTTAAAGTTGGTAGTGGAGAAATAAAGGGCATGCTTTTTTTCCTTTATATTTTTATATATTTTACATATTTTAAGTAAAAAAAGAACAGCAAACCAAGCTCATTATACACACACATACACACACACACACACACACACACACACTGTATATATACTTCCCATAGTTCTCATATTAGTTTTCATATCTACTTTAATTCATTATTCTAACCTCACTCAATCATTTCTAATGTTCTCTTTAATTAAAAGTCCATACTATTATCTATATCGATATCCATTAATTACTTTCCATTAATACCCTACTCCCCTTTTTTGTGGATTATGGGAAACCTCCATGTAAGAAATACTTTGGAAATACTTTGGCGTGGATAAGTCAGTATACACTGTAATGACTTTAAAATGAATAGATTAGTTAAACAACAAAGAAACATACTATAAAACAGTGATGTTATTGTTAATCCATATACAAGAAATATACCAGAACTTAGAATCTTACAATTGTAAATATTTTACCTAAGGAGAGAAATATACAGGAAGACACTTTTCTGGTCAATAACACAAAAATAGCAAATGACAAGCTTTTTTTTCCATATGAAAGATGAGTTTGTTTTGAATGAGTCTGAGGGGTACATGAGCTCTAGAATATTCTTCACACTGCTGAAGATAATGCTGAGTTGTCTGCTTCTTAAGATTCACATAATATTCTGTTTCAGACCATCCTATATCAGTGCTGCTTGTACAATCCTGGTTTGCAAAAATATCCAATGCTCAGAGAGTCACATAGATGAAAAACAGCTTTAATTCCTTGTTAACTAATTTTGCTTCAATCTCAAATGTCTAGATTTAAACAGATAGAAATATTTGTGAACGCCCTGCAAAATCTATGCATTGCATGACAAATGGCTTCAAATCTGTCCTGGAGGGACTGATATCTTGAGGGCAGTACTTAGTCTGTGTGGCAAGTTCAGGTCTCTCTTGAGCAATTGCTGCCAATTAGTGCCAAGTGATATGTAGTATCCATATATTTAATTTTTTTTCTGCAGAAGGTAGTAGCTGTAACTCTTCAGGACTCTAGAGGCTAGTTTACCGCAATAAGAAAGAAAAATTAAGGAGTGCAATTTTATCACCTTCTGCATTTGTGACCTGACCATCTTTTATATTGTGGTTACTAGGCACTGAAACATCTGCTGTATTTGGAGCATATACATACAGTGGCCAGGAAGGTAGATAGGAACATAATCTTCAGTTTGCATTGGGTCATGATTGCTGAGAGGAAAAGCACAATATAGAGGATTTGCTAAAAGGAAAGGTGCTAAGAGATAGGTGTGTGCCATTCATGTGTCACAACGCAACAGCTAAGATGAATCAGACCAGAGGGCTGTCTAACCATGATGGTCACTTAGGTATAAATCAGTTACCAATAGGAATCCTACCAACAGAAGATATGTTCAACTGCAAAGCAAAGAAGAACATTTACTTTGAGAGTGAATGTTACATGTGTAATTTGCATGCACAGTAGCTTTTTAAATTATTTGTGGTGGCATTTGTCCCCCTCTGAGAGGGAAGGTGTGTATACCCATCCACCCCCACCCCCACCCCCACTCACACTTCAGCATATCAAAAGCTCATCAAATTTGTCCTAAATTCTGTTTTAGTCCTGGCTAGAGTATATTCATTGAATCAACTAGATTCAGTTATATGTTGACTCACCAGTCAACAAATGATTGACTGTGGGGCTGTACAGATTGCCCCTAAGGGGCGGCATACAGCCGCCCCTTTCCAAGCGGGATCGGGGCCGCAGCAACCTCATGCCACAGCTGTGATCCAGCCTCTGGAGAGCGCAAAAAGAAGCTGCAAAAGGTGGCTCCTTTTTGCGGCCTCCAAGGGGTGTCATTGCTGCGGCAGCACAGCTTTATGATGTCCCTTTGGCACTGCATCATGTGGACTGGTGCACACCAAAATGGCACCAAGGGGGTGGAGTTAGGACATCCAGCATCAGGGTGCTGTGGTCTGACTCTGCCACAGGCTAGTACTTTCTGTCGGTCTGTATAGGGCCAATGTCAATAAGATGCCAGCCACTGTTTGGTTTTGTGCAGGATAATGCAATCAGCATAGATGATCAAAATTTAGCATGAGAGGGAGTAATGTAATTAAAAAGAGGGGTGCACATTTTCTGCAGCTGGCTTCCCCCCAAACTTCAGAGGTAGGGAAGGCTTGGAACCACTATAAAACTGTCTGGACAATTTCTGTCCATCTCTGCAACTTCAAAGAGGGAGGCTGGGTGGTTGTTTCCTGCACTTACCAAGAAGCTAATGCCAGACTTGGGACACGTGTGCTTGCTGAAACCTGATCTCTCACCATTCTGCTGAATGTGATGTATTCAAGTCTTTTACTCCAAGTCTCAAATCGAGCCTCAAGTCCTTGCAAGATACTTTTAAGTGAGGTCTTGCCTCATGACCATTGTCTAACATTTTTTATTATTTTTATTTCTTAAGAGTACTTATACCCTGCCCTTCAGCCCTAGATGCTCTCAGGTCGGCTTACAATTATTATTATTTATTTAGACAGTTCGGTGCCCTCAGGCTTACCATCTAAAAAGACAAGACACAAAAGGAGAAGGGAATGGTGGTGGGGAAGGTTCTTCTCTCCCTCTGAGGCCAGGGCCAAGGCAGATGGACTGGAGGGAGGGTTGTGCTTCTTCATTTAGGCCAGGCCTGATGGAGCTGGCAGGCCTCTCTCTCCCTCTCAGCTGGATGACGTAAATGGCAAAGGGAGGGCTCATCTTCTTACTCTAGGCCAAGCCTGATGGAGCTGGCAGGCCTCTCCATAAAATAACACATTTGATATTTTCCTCCAAGAAACAAATGCCATGCTCTGGGGGTAGGTCTTGCTTGCTTCTTGAAGTGCATGATGCCAGTAAGTCAGACCCTAAAATATACAAGTCACGAATCAAGTTAAGTCACTGTTTCATTTATTACTAAGCTGAGTCAAAGGCCAGTCATTGAAATGACTTGAGTTCAACTTGAGTTTGAGTCAGTCTACTCATGTCTATATCACTGGTGCAGGGGATCCCAAATACATGAGGGGTGAGAGCCAGTTTTCACCCTTGCACTTCCCATGGGGCTCATCAATGGAAATTATCACACTGAGTGTAAGGACGAGAGCAGCAGATTGCTCCCGTCCTATTCACGCGATTGAGGCAAAGATTATCACACACTGCATGCTTTTTGCATCAGTGAAGTGTAATGGACCCAACATTTGGTATTAATACCAATGATGGATCCATTACACTTCACAGAAGGGAGAAGAACAGGAGACGCATGCAGGGTGTGATAATCTTTGCCCCCATTGCGCAAATAGGACAAGAGCAATCTGCTTTGCTCCCATCCTTATCCCTCCATATGATAATTTACATTGTGTCATGGCACATTGAAAGTGACATAGAATAATTTCTGGTTACCATTTTCAGCTAAAAGCAAATATTTGGTGAAATTCTGGGTGGTTGGGAAGCTAAATTGCTGGATTTGTGAGGGAGTCTTTTTTTTTTTTTCCAGGGGAGGGGAAATTTCCAGCCAGAAAATTGCTTAAATTTACCCTAGAATATTGAAATGATGGTGGAGTGGACTTTATGGGACTAATGAGGGCTACAGTGACTGGTAAAATGAGGTTCAGGGCCTGCATGCAGCTCACAGGCTTCACTTTCCCCACTGTTGTCTTGGTACTTTCTTAGGTATCTGATAACAGAACATTAGAAGTGATTTCTAAAGTGTCAGTCACTTATCCATTTCTCCCCATATACAATTGTTCAATTAGGTGTAGGTTCTAGTAAGGATCACCTTGGATAATTTATTGCAAAGTTGTTTCTAGGATCAATAATCCTGTTATTGAAGTATTTGTTTGAGGTAGCACCATCACCTTGGGTATACATAATCTAAAATATTTTTCATCCACTTGCCCCACTGCAACCCAAAATGAATGAATATATAATAGTGCACTTAATTATGTCAGTATTCTAATATATTCATATATGAGAAAGAAAATAGGATTTTACCATATTATCATATATTAAATCAGTGTTAAAATGCAGGCATATGCAAACAGCCTTATATTCCATAGCCACACATTTGATACAGTGCATTGGAAGGTCAGAGTATTTAGCAGCATATACTCCCCTTGAGACGCAACAGATTTGCAGATATATAGCCTAATCCAAAGTACACATTCTTTAAGTCTTATAAGATCAGACTTGAGCTTTAATTCTCTAAGGGTCTTCTTGCAGGGCTGTGTGGTCCTTTCATCCAATTTAGAATGATTCTTTGAGACCAGCCCAATAGTATTTATTAGGGGATAGTTATGTTTAGAATATGTGAAATGTGGCCAGAAATGGATTAAAAAGTAACTCCCATTCTGAAATGCACCTGAAGAAAAATATTTTTGTTCATATTTTAAATAGTTGCCTCAGATGTTGCTGTCAAATAACCACAGTACAACATGTTGGAGTAAGGCCACAACTTTATTTGCAAACAATTGTTAGGGTTGGCACAAAGCATAAGGTCAGGATCTGTGCAATCAAACCACCCGATGTAGTCTGATTATCCAAACCGGGCACCCACCCGGTGCTTGGGATGACCTAGGGGCTAAGGAACACAACTTGACCGCAAACTTGTCTTGCGTTCACCAATTCACAAAGCCCCTAGTCACCGGGAGGCGCTCCTGCGTTCTGGCCCCCGCAATGGCCAAACACATGCCCTATTCGCCTCCGGGTACCTATTGACTCCCAAACCAGAGCTCCATAGCCCTGGTACCACAACGTGCAGATCCTGGCCTATGCTGCCGCCAAGTTGTGACTAAAAACCACCTAACAACAGCGGTGGGCGGGCGGGAGAAGCACCAAGACTTGCTCCCTTCCACAGCTTGGCGCCAGTCTGCTCGAAGCCAAGCAACCGACTGAGGGAAGGAGCCAGCAACACGGCCTTAAATAGGCCTAGGCCCCTCCCTCCCTGCGTGCTGTGCAGGGCCCCGCCTTGGAAGACTGGAAACCCCGCACCAACGAGACCGGCTCCCAGAGCGTCGCGGAGCGGAAGGGCCGGCCCTTCCGCCCCCACGCACCAATAGGGAGCCGGGCAAGCCCCAGAGCATTCTGGGGCTTGTAGTCCAGCCGCGTCTAGCAGCAAAAACGGTCTGCCCGGCGAGGCGGGCGACCATTGCTTTATGGAGACCCTAAAGCAAACTTATTATAGGGTTTTCTTTGCAAGTTTCTTCAGAAGGCTGAGAGAGTGTAATTTTCCCAAGGTCACACAGTGGATTTGCATGGCCAAGCTGAGACATGAATTCTGGCCTCCCAGTATCCTAGTCCAATGCTCATATTCAAAAACACACTGGCCAGACAAGTCACTATTTGGGACTATTTTGCATCTTTGAGTATGCATCTGCATTGCAGAAATAACATAGGGCCTGTTCCACATGAACAAAAAGTACGTGCTCAGCCCATACTAGGATTACGAAAGGGCGTCTCTTCTGGATGCCCTAACCTTAGTACGTGCCAAGCACGTACAAAATGGCAGCGCCCTTTCTACATGGGCACCACCATTTTGACGTAGCGGATGCTTAGCGTTCGCACGGCGTGGCATGGAAATGATGCCACAAGTGTGTCATTGATGCCTTTTTGTGGCTTCTTTTTCTGCCGCCGGGAACCCTCCCCATTTGGAGGCTGAGGCTTCCTGGTGGCGGAAACGGAGGTGCCGGCAGACTGCCCTTTTTGGGCGGTCTGTAAAGCACCATAGTTTACATCATTTTAAATGCTGTAGCTCCATCCTATACAATCCTGGAATTTATAGTTTTGCAAGGTCTTTGGCCTTCTCTGCAAAAGAGTGCTGATGCCTCATGAAACTACATATCCTAGGATTTTGTAGGGTACAGCCATAACAGTTAAAGCAATATTATTTTTACAGTGTAGATTTATCCACACTGCATCACTGTAGAGCCAGCATGGTGATTAATTTTGATATATGCCCCCCCGACACCGAAAGCCCCCAACAACTAACTGTAAGTGCTGTATTTTTGTTCAAAGTAATATTAAATGGGTGACATTTTCCGTGACATGAAAGACACATCTGCCTTCTTCCAAATGAACAGCATCCACTAAGGCCACATAGAACTCTTTTGTGGATCCTTTATGCAGGCGCTCCATTAGTGGAAATGTAGGGAGGGCATTTTCTGAAATTATTCCACAGTTAATGAGTGTTTAGTCTATGAACTTTATACTTTTTTAAAGGATAGCTTTCATGACCTCCTTATACTGCCAAGCTATCTTGCTACCTCTGTAGCTGTATGGATTGTAAGTATTTTCTTCTTTGAGTGTTTACAAAACCAATGCATTTTTTAAAAAGAAAGATAAATAATACAATTTATCTTTCAAAAAATCAAAATAGGATCAAAACGTGTGCATCACTTTTCTGTGCTGTGACTAATCAGAAACTTGAAACCCACACTTTGAAAAATATGAAAACATTTTTACAAACATTATCAAGATATGAAAAGAGGATTTATTGGTAATGTCCCTCAGTATGCCTATCATTGAGTAAATATAATTTTAAATAGGTCACAGCCTGAAAAGGTTCACTATTCAATAATAATAATAAATAAAAATTTTATTTATATCCCGCCCTTCCAATGATCAGGGCGGCTTACATCAAAAGTTAAAATACAGACAAAGATTAAAATACAAATACAATACAAACAACCATTACAAAAAATAATAAACAAAAAGCCCCATAGCCCAACCTCTTGGCCACGGAAGAGGAGGGAGGCCCGCAGGATTTTTATTCGGGGA
>NC_056525.1:224690248-224761668 GCF_019175285.1 Sceloporus undulatus
TTTCCATAGGACAGTGACTCCAATATGGAAATCAGCTTCCAAATATGATGAAAATAAGTATGACGCAAATTAGAACTTTTTTTTTTAATTAAAATTGACAATCAAGCTATGTAGAAGAAGATTTCTCAGAAAAACAGTAACTTGGGTTGATAGGGGAAAGACAAAAATAGAAAATATAGAGGTTTAAAGAAATAATAAGAACTTATGTGAAAATAAGACTAGAAAACAATGTAATAGAACAAAAGGATAAATAACAAAATAGGGTATAGAAGTGGATTTGTTGTTATATGTAATTTCATAGCTTGTAACTATGGTCTTTTGTTAATGTCATTTATTGTAGTTTTTGTTATTTTGTGAGATGGGTTGTGTATTATGTTTATAACGTGAAAACAATAATATAATAATCAATAATAAATAATCTAATAATATCAATATGGACAGCTTCCAAATGTGGTAAAGAGCTGATTATTTATTTAATTTCATATATTGGTTAGCATCATCACTTTGTAAAATATAAAAGGACTCTCTCCCTCACAGGAGCTTATTTTTGAAACGAAGATAGAAAGACAAAAAACGGGGTGGAGAAGCTGTGGCCTCCAGATATATTGGGCTGCAGCTCCTAAGTCCTGATTCTTTCCCATGGTGGCTGGAACTGATGGGAACTGGAGTTTGTAATACCTGGAGGGCCACACGTCGCAGGCTATGAGTACTAAAGTGTTTCTGTAGAGACTGAAAGCAACCATGCCATTCTGTTGGGAGGTGTGCATCATGGTGTGTGTGGGTGGGGGGGGGAGACGTGATTCACACCAGGTGGACCCCTCAGAATGCACCTGGTCGCCATTCCTCCCACTGTGGGTGAAAGGGACAAATGTGCCCCTCCAGGCTTTTGCTGTGACACTGGCTTCTCCTGAGGCCACCACTGTGGCAAAGGAAAAGGCAAGTGCACCCTTTTGGCTGCTGCCACCCCCCAGAACCACCACCACACACACCAGATGACACCAGTTGTGTGGATGCCAATGCTGGTACACAGTGGTATTTCTCACACACATATGAATCGGGGACAAGCAACAGTCCGCCTGCGTCGCCGGGCAGACCGTTTTGCCGCTAACGGCGGGACTACAAGCCCAGAGTGCTCTGGGGCTTGCCCGGCTCCTTATTGGGTGCGCGGGGTGGAAGGGGTGGCCCTTCCGCTCCGCAATGCTCTGGGAGACGGTTTCGTGGTGTGGGGCTTCTGGTCCTCCAAGGCTGCCCATTGGTGGGCTGGGCCTTGGAGGCGGGGCCCCGCACAGCACAGCAGGGAGGGAAGGGCCTAGGCCTATATAAGGCAGTTGCTTGCCCTTTCCCTCAGTCGGTTGCTTGGCTTCGAGCAGAGCAGAGCAAGCTGTGGAAGGGAGCAAGTCTTGGTGCTTCTCCCGCCCGCCCACTGCTGTTGTTAGGTGTTGTTAGGTGGTTTTTAGTCACAACTTGGCGGCAGCATAGGCCAGGATCTGCACGTTGTGGTACCAGGGCTATGGAGCTCTGGTTTGGGAGTGAATAGGTACCCAGGGGCGAATAGGGCAGGTGTTTGGCCATTGCGGGGGCCAGAACACAGGAGCGCCTCCCGGTGACTAGGGGCTTTGTGAATTGGTGAACGCAAGACAAGGTTTGCGGTCAAGTTGTGTTCCTTAGCCCCTAGGTCATCCCAAGCACCAGGTGGGTGCCCGGTTTGGATAATCAGGTTACATCGGGTGATTTGATTGCACAGATCCTGACCTTATGCTTTGTGCCAACCCTACCAATTGTTTGCAAATAAAGTTGTGGCCTTACTCCAACATGTTGTACTGTGGTTATTTGACAGCAACATCTGAGGCAATGTATCTTTTGCTCCTTAAATGACCACAGTAGTCACTGGTATGTCTGCTGTAACATATGGCCTATGTGTCACATGCATAGCTTTCATCCAATACATGTGTCCTTTCATTATTCAGATGTGTTGAATTCTCTTGCATACTTCCTGCAGGTTGTATTTTGCATTTATTCATTTTATGTCTAGGACCACTTGCCCATAGTGTCTATTACTGAAAGAGTACCACCATTGAGGGGGAACAAATGTTGGTTTTTTATTGAAAGATAGCAGAGTTACGACAGTGAGTGACTACATTACCTCGCTTAATGTTTTCAAAAGGACTTTAATGGAAAATCCCCACTGCTAACAGCAGCAGTTCATGCAATTAGCAGTACCTTTTTCAATACTATATATCACCCTGGACCATATACCTGCAGACATTCAGGATTACATGTTTACACCAAAAGAAGAAGCATGTGTGCGTGCAAACTGATCCACATGGTCATATCAAGAAATGGTTGCATGATTTTTACCATAGAACCAAAAATGCCTGAGTATTAGATGTCAGTAGTTGAGAGAGAGAGAGAGAGAGAGGATAAAATAATGGTAGCCTTCAAGAAGTGACAGTAAGGTGATTAGGTTGCTGAAATTCTGTCCACTTCCTCACGTCTTTTGTCAAGTATCCAACACGTCAAACTTTTCTCCATTATTATAAGATCTAGAATGTGCTGTGTATATCTGAAAAGAAAATTAAAGCAGAGATGCACGGTGTATACAATTTTCTGCCAGATACCAGATTTTGCACTTCCATTGGCAACCCATCATGTGGACTGTTAGCAAAGTCACATGCATGCTGTCCTGCCCTTTGTTTGCATTATGGGAGCAGCTGAAAGCCACTGCCATTGGCAAATTCTTAGAATTCATAGCATGTAAAACTATGCAGATTTGCAATTATGGTAGTACAATTTGAATATAGATTTTCTTCCCCCTCCCTCCCTCTCTGAATTGCCTTTGTTATAAGCTCATGGACGTCTGTCAAGTGCAGAAATGGTGTGGTGCTTGTCAAGTGATCATCTCCTGGGGGAAACAGTTGGGTTTCTCTAGTTACAGGGAATCCCAGCTGTCATGTGGGATTCCATCTGTGAATACTCATTTTTATTTTCCATTCAGTACTTCATTTCCTTTCTCCACCCCCCACCCCACACTCTCTGGTAGTTTGGCAGCAAGCTATTCATGCATTCTGCATTCTGGAGTGTTTTTCTTTTGTAAAATGACAACAGTAACAACAACAATACAGTAACAACAACAGTAACAGTAATGGGAAAGGAAGAGATGTTAATATATGTTTTATTTTCACATTGCAATGATATAGAATCTCATAGGAGTGTTGAATCTTGTGCTGAGACAGACTGAGGGAAAGAATCTGATCATCATATAGCAGAAGTGTGATTCAGGACTCTGGTCTGGTTCTTGAAAACAGCAGTTTATTGTACTAAAGTTACCTATTCCATTTTAATCAAGGGCAAAAGGTCTGTATCTGTCATGTCTCTGTTACAGCAATTCTTTCACGGATATTCTGTTCTGAAGTACTGTATATTCTCAAGAGAGAGAGAGAGAGTTAAAAAAATACTGGATGCTAGAATACCCCAAATTAAAACTTTGAGCATTGTTCATAGTAATATATTTGTCTGCTTATTTGTTTCAATTACCAGCTCGAGACTGTCTTCTCTTCTTGCTCTTTAAGCACTTGGGTCTGTAGTTGCTGTATTTTTCAAAAACAGTGGATTTAGGCAATAACGAATTTACAGTATACAGTAACATACGAACACACAAACTCATTACCTCCAACAGCCATTTGGGCATCCTTATATGACAGAGAAGATTAACAATAAGAATGTCCCTATCAAGGAAATGTTTGAGTTTGTTGAGTGAATGTTCCTTTCCTACACTTTACACTGTGTAGACACCTTCATACAAGTTACTTATTTTAGAGCAGTGCTGAATAAATACTCCAGAGAAATAAGTTTTAAAACATAATTATGATTGTACCTATTACTTATTACTAATGCTATAACAGAATAACACAGCTCTGCCTTTGAATACATGATCCTACTTGTTAGGTTTAGATGTGTGATTCCTTCTTTGGTGCTGTTTAGGGCTGATTTAAATGTAATGACAGTAATTTGGAAGTGGTCTGGAAGGGAAAGTGTGTCTGTGATCGAGTTGCACATTTAATCACATTTAATTTGGGTTGTTTTCTCATAACAAAGGTGACACTAACAAAAGTTCATCTGGACTCAGATGCAGTGGATCATAATAATCCAAGATATGAGCAAGCCCAATCCCACCACATGCAGCTGTTTTGTTTTTGTTTTTTGCTCCCTTTGTATGAATGAGCAAACAAGCCAAGAAGTCTTTCATAACTCTTGATCACAATTACATTCAAACTGCGAGACTATAATTAATGGTTTTCAAACAAATCTGAGTATGAAGCCATGGTTTAAAGTAGACTTTTTTTACCTGCCATGTTTGGAAACAGTTATGTACAGTTTCCCAGTTCGGATGTAATGGTGAACAAGATGTTTTGGCTTGGTTATTCATGGGAAACCAGATAAGATGCCCTAGAATCAAGGTGCTGGCTGAGTTGTTCTGGGATGTGTGGTCCAGATAAGTAATTTTTGCAAACTCTTTAGAAAACGCTTGTTAAAGGAACACATTTGGCAAGCACACAGAGAAGAGCTATGTGTATGGCACAGGGCCCATCCATACACAGTGAGCCCTTGGTATCCACTGGGGGTTGGCACCAGGACCCACTGCAAATATCAAAATCCATAGATCCTCAATTCCCATTAAATACAATGGTGTCCCTTATATAAAATGTTAAAATCATGGCTTGTTTTTAAGAATTTATATATTTTTGGAATATTTTCAAACCATGGATACTGGAATCAGTGGATAAGGAATATGTGGATATGGAGGACTGACTGTATTGGCTTATTATGCTGAATAATGATGGTCAATGAGTATCTGTTGTTATTTAACTGTGGTTAGTTGAATATTCAAACAGAAGTTTCTGATCATTTTCTCATGCTCTGCTATGGCAGAGATGAAGATGAGAGGGTGGAGTATTTAAGTCTAAGTCTCACTAAGTTTACTCCCTTAGAGCTAAACTGTGATTTTATGTTACATCTGAATACAGCCAATGTATGATGTTCCCCATTTACTTCAAGTATTGAAATCACTGGAAGGAAAAATATAATTACTATAATACAGTTTGCTTTCAAATGTTTCTGAATGTTTCTGAAGGACTCGAGTCATCTGAAAAAGACTTACTTTATTTCTGTAGGGATGAAAGTAAAAAGATAATATTTTCCTTTTTTTAAACTCAACGTTGTTTTAATATTACAGTTTGTTTAATTGTGTTTTAACAGTGTTATCTGTACATCTTTTTAATTCTGATGTGAGCCACCTGGAAACACAGATACTGGAACTAATGCAAGGTATAAGTCACATAAACAAATAAACAAAGTTTTCCTTTTCTTGACATGCTAACACTTCAGGGTGTTTGTCTATGTCATGTTATGCTTTTGATGTATACCTTCTTTTTGGACCAATTTATACAGTTATTGCATACCATAGTTAGATCTCTTCCTCTATCATTTCAAGTTGCATATGTAAGTAATAGGTAATTCATTACTTACATGTTTTAAAATGCCACATATTTAGAATAACACCAGTGTAGCCTTCTTCCTGACATGTGATTTTTTTCAATATACAGTGACACCATTTTTCCTATGGATGCATTCAAGTCTCCCTTGCTTTTGAAATGCTACAATGCTGGAAAGTTTTACTGCTTCATTCTGTTCCATATATAAAGTGTTATGAGTTTATTATATTCTAGAAAGATGTAAACCAATGCTGCAGATGTTTCTACACAATGTTATCTGAGACCACTGAATTATTAATTTAAAAAAAAGTTAAAGTTATTAATAATTATTTTCAGGGTAGAACAGTAAAAGAATTTTCAAGCTTTTTATTGGCCATTTTTGTCTCCATTAACCTTTTGACTTTTGAATAAACAGCACTTGAGGGTTACCTCACTTGTTTGTCCAGTTACTTGAAAGGTTAGCAAAAAGTGGATATCTGTTTGACCTCTTTTATCCTCCTTTGCAGATTCTAATTGTTCCCTAAGAGAGCAACTTTTGCCCTTGTTTGCCCTTGTCAAATCGGTCTGGTTGTAGTTTTTACACACAAAAAAAGAGGAGGTCTGAAAATGCCAAAGTACAGCCAGCTTAAAAATATTTAAGGCAACAGTTAGCACTACTAACAGATATTTCTGTTACATGATCTGTCATCAGTACTAAAATTCTAGTTTTGATACCCTGGATGAAAAGTCATAAATAGTTCTGGTTTATTAAAACATTAATAAAAAACAATATAAATTTATGTTTCTCAGTCATGCTCAAAATGGAGGACATTTTGACATGCCTATCAACACAACTCCAAGACCCAAATTCACAGCTACTAATTCATTGGGGACAGAAAAAGAGAGAGAAACAACAGCACATGCAAAGAAGCCTTGGAGCAATCTGAGCATTGGAGCATTCTCTGAGACCAGGGTTCAAATCCTGGCTGAGCCATGCAAACCCACTGGGTGATCTTGGTCAAGTCACACTCTCTCAGCCTCAGAGGATGGCAAGGGCAAACCCCCTCTGAAGAAATCTTGCCAAGAAAACCTCAGGATGAGGTTGCCATAAGTTGGAAATGACTTAGAGGCACACAAGAGCAACAGCCACAATATGAGAAGGTAGCTAAGGTCCAAAGTGCACAGCAGAAAGAATCCAGTTTGATTGCTTTAACTGGCCTGCTTGGGAATTCTGGGAACTGTAGTTCTGTGAGACACTGAGCCTTCTTTGTCTGAGAGTTCTGGTGCCACAATAAACTAAAAATCCCAGTGCTCCCTAGCACTAGTCTGAGGGCAGTTAAAGCAGTCTCCAACTGGATTGTTTCTGCAGTGTGTTTTGGACCTTGGCTTTATGTGCTATAGGAGTCTGAAATCCTTGCTGCTAGGAGTCAGTGTATATATACATATATACATATATATATAGTATGTTTTTTGTGTGTACACACACACACACACACACACACACACACACTGTGTGTGTGTGTGTGTGTACACACTTCTTAGGCTTCTTAGGTCCAAAACACACTGCAGAAATAATCCAGTTGGAGACCACTTTAACTGCCCTGGTTCATATAAAGAAATAAACAATGACAACAACAACAAAACGAACATTGAAAACAACAAACTACCAGCCCCAGAATTGTAGTTCCTGGGAACTGTAGTTTCTTGTAGCCCCAGATCTACCTCTGACAGAGAAGGCTTTGTTGAGATTCTCAGAATATCCGCATATTCCCTTTATCCTTACGCAATCAGGTAGCTCCCAGGATTCCCCAGCATTGAGCCAGGGCCGTTAAAGAGGGTCTCAAAGTGGATTTATTTCTGCAGTGTGCCCTGGACCTCCATTTGGGAATTACTCCTGGAGGGAAGGCTAGGATGGAGGAGGAGGAGGATGCATCCTGGAAAAGGAGGACCCACCTGGCCTGCCAGCAGCCCCAACTGCCTGCCCTTCTCGGCTGGGCTGAGAGCCCTCAGGCGGTGCTTCAGCTCTGCTATCAAGGCTCCCTTGGCAGCATGGAGGGAGGCAGACACCATTTTGCCTGGGCTCCCCTCCTCCCCAGCGCCTGCCCTGTCTTCCATGGCCAAAAGCAGGAGGAGGAGGAGAAGGTTCTTCCTTGTTATTGTTGTTTTTTGGGTGCGCCTCCAAGTCCTCCCAGCCTCTCTCCCATCTTCCTCTTGAAAAAATTAAATCTCGCACTGCGCTGCCACTGCCATGATTCGCGCCTATGGAGGGAAGGGGTGGGACTTCTGGGGTTTCTCTCTGGCTCTCTCTGGCCTCCTTGCAATGCCCCCCCCCCCAAATGTTGGCACCCTAGGTCACTGTCTAGCTTGCCTATATGGTAGAGCTGGCCCTGTCTCCAAGTCTTTTTTGACCCTAAAGTGAACCTACTATAAGGATTTGTGCATAAGTTTCTTCATAGGGGGCTTCCCATTGCCATCATCTGTGGCTGCAAGAATGTGACTTGCCCAAGGTCACCCAGTGGGTTTTTCTGCTAGAGTGGGAATTTAATCCTGATCTCCAGAGTTGTAGTCTAATACTCAAACTACTACACCATGCTGGCTCTTACACATATTTATTTCAGCATCCAGGATTGGGTACTATTAACACTATCTAACAGCATGACTCAGAACAATCAAAATAAAACACCAAATAACATTATACAAAACCATTTAAATCCTTGCCATCACCATCCATTAAGCCAGTGTAAATGATGAACTCCTAAAATGTACAGAAATTAAAAAGTAATGGAACATCACAAAATTTGAAACTGTTTTAAAACAGCATCAACAAATAAAAGTCCAGAACAATATATGATTTTTTTTGGGGGGGGGGGAATCAATTCTCATAGGTCTACCCGAAGCAAAAGAGTTTTACCTGCATGCAAAAAGGTGAGCGCCAGTCTAGTCTCTCTGGGAAGGGAGTTCCATTACCGATTCTGCTGAAATCAAACAAAGGTTTCAAAATGTGAAATAAGAGTTGTACTCCTGTTCTTGAGACTTGGGGGGGGGGGTGAGAGGGACCACATCAGCCTTACCCTTTCCATTGTGCCCCTTGTATTGTATTTTATAGTTTTAATTGATGATAGCTGTTCTGTATAGTGAATAAGGCATTAGGCAGACATATAAAAGTGTGTGTGTATGTGTTTTATATGTGTTCTTCACCTATAACTGTCTGTCTGGCAGCAGAGGAAAAATTCTTGGCCATTCTAAACCTTCCCAGCTTGAGTTTGGAGGATGTTGAGCTTATTCTTTTCAGCACAAAGAATACACATGATGTGGAAGTATGAACATGTCATGTAAATAGTAAAACGAACAAATAAACCACAGACCTAATACAGTAGCCTACTACTTTGCTGTCATTATAAGGGAATTCTATGTTACTGGATATAGATAGACCAGCACTGGAAATCAAAGAGCAGTAATGTTTAAATTGATCACCTAGGTATTTTTTTTCCTAGCACTTAGTACTGTATAATATTCCTTACATTTATAGTAGTGCATAATATTCCTTACATTTATGTTAGAAAGTACATGAGATGAGAGTAGATAAACTCTTTCTTGATATATGTGTACATTTTTGAGTGAGAGGGAGGATAGTATGAATATATTTCACCTAATTATTTTGGTATATGAACAGACACTGCCTGCATTTGGTTGTCTAAAGTCTTGATAATCCTTTTAAAAGAACAACTCATAACATAAAGATAAATCCAGCAGCAAATGTCACCATGTGTGTTGGCAATGACCAGCTAACCTTTACCACAATAAGATGAAAGAATAGCCCTTACTCCCATGATGTTGTGACATTACTCCTCAAACTTTATATTTCCTAACAGGCCAAATAGCAGAGAGAGATTTGATACATACCAAAAGTCAGTTCAGATTATTTTGGAACAGGCAGATTTTCCAAAGATAGGCACTATCCTTTAGGGAGGAGCAGTACATGTGTGCTCTTAGTTGAAAGTGAAAATGCAAACACAGCAAAGGGTTACCAGACTCAGTGCTTGGTATTCTGGGTCGGACCATAGTTTAACATTAATTTTTGGTATGTAAAAAAATCCACTTTTAATCCTTTGCGCTTCCAGTGGGATTGAGGAGCATCAATGTCTGAAGCCCTATTACATAATAGTATGGTCATTGCAGAGTTCGAAGATTTGAAAGGTTCATGTTAGTATAGAGTATTTGTTCATATAGAGTATTTTTTTCTGGTTTACTTTGTACACTTTACTGCCAGTTCAGTTTGTTTAAAAGACTATTTCTAATAGGAGAAGTAAAGCCCAGGAACACATCTGTTTTGTTAACATGGGCGCGTTACAGACACGCCTAAAGTATGTACCGTGTACGTACTAGGGTTGCCCGGGGATGTCTCTTCCAGACTCCCCCAACCCTAGTACGTACACAGTATGTACAAAATGGCGGTGCCCATTCTAAATGGGCACCGCCATTAGGACATCACAAACACGCCACCTCCAAATGGGGTGGCGCAGATGTGACATCCTTGCACCGTGTGAGGCGCCCTTTTTGCAGCGCAGCAAGGAGCTCCGAAACGGAGCTCCTTCTAGGATTTGCATCACTGGTGCAGCCTTTAGGCGGCTGCGCCAGTGATGCAAGGCAGAAAGGGGCCGAGTGGCCACCGTCGGGTGTCCTTGGAGCATGAAGCCCCAAGGACACCCCTTTCCCTGCAGCCTGGAAAGCAGTGGATCGGGGCCTCAGAGGCTGCCACTGTGGCAGCTGAGGCCCCAATCCAGCAGGGAAAGGGCCAGATACAGGCCACCCTAAACAAGCGGTCTGTAACGCGCCTGACTTATACCTGTATTCATTTCTCTTAAGAGAAACTTTCTCGCATCTCAGGCTTGTGTGCTCTCCCATTTCATCCCTTCTCCATACCTGAAACTGTGGTTAATCCTATATACTTACCATTTCTCTTCTAGAAACTCTTCTAGAACATGGCCATCTAACTTGAAAAACACACAAAAAACAATACTTATCATTTACTGAAACATGAGGCTTCACAAAGTATGGTTTGAATTTAGTTTGTTTTAGTAAACTATAGTTAATTATAATTAAAACTAACATGTTTGTCCAGGTTTTATTTTATTTTGTAAGCTAATTTAGACTCAAGCTTTAGGAAAAGGCAAGGCATAAATAAATCAATGCAATGTTATATTATACCAATGTTAAATTTCAGTTAGTTGGAAAATTAGAAACAAAATCCTCTGATTTCTACTTTGTGGACATGAGAGAAAGGACTGAAAAATCTAAGGCTTGCTTAAACCATGGCGTAACCAAGGTCAGCAGGTCGACAGTTCAAAATCTAAGTGCTGTGGGACAGAGTGAGCTCCCGTCACTAGTCCCAGGTTTTGCCAACCTAGCAGTTTGAAAGCATGCAAAAGTGCAAGTAGATAAATGGGTACCACTTCAGTGGAAAGATAACAGCGTTCCATGCAATAATACTGGCCACATGGCCACATGGCCACAGAGCCATCTCTGGCAACGCTGGCTCCCTCGGCTTAGTAACGGAGATGAGTACCACTCTCTACAGTCAGACTTGACAATCATATCAAAGGGGAAACCTTTACCTTTACTTGACTTTTACCATTATTTTATGTGTATGTGTGTGTGTGTTGGTTGTATGGAGAATATTCAATATAAGGTGCTTTCCCACGTACAGTATGAAGTGGTATAGACCACAAGAGGTGCTTAATGCAATTTCCCCACCTTGTACGTTGCTTACCTCCAAGTTCCACTTCCACTCCACAATATTGGGAAACAACTCTTGAAGGCAGCATATATAAGTAACTCCTTCCTTAATACACACTGCAGTGTTTCAACAGAGTCATCTGTACTCTAGGATCATTTGTATCAGGAAAGCAGTACTACAAAACATAATATTATGCCAGCATGATGGTCATAGTGGCTCACTATCTATACCTGTTTGCTAGTGCAGTAATCCCAGAAGACCTTCTATGTTTCTGGCTTCTGGGTCAGTCATGGAAATAGAGGATTTCTCTAAGAAAGGTTTGGAACTGCTAGAAAAAAGATTTTATCTACTATTGAAGGAGGAAAAACCCCTTGTGGAATATTACCTTGAGACCCTTTCATTGTACTCTTTACTCTCAGTCATAGTTTCATAATGTTTGATATATAGAACAAGGACTAGTGAATGATAAATGTCTAACCGGCATTTTACTACCACTGTAAAGAACATTGTTTGATAAAGCTTACTAAATTCCAGATCAGGTCATTCTTTGTATCTAGATTTACCAATGAAGTTAAGGGGGAAGAATTTAATTTTTTTTAAAAAAAAATACTCTTCATTGCAAAATGTGAAGCCTCTTGAATATTTTTTGTGTGGCAATAATATAATTCCCTTCTCCCTGTATTTTGTTAATAAGGGTAGGTGCTATGTTGCCCTTTATGTGTATGTGTGTGGATGTGTGGATTCATTCAAATTCATTCTGGCTGCTGCTTGTACTTTTTTTTTAGATTATGCAGTTGGGATCATTAGCATTATTATTTCAGCAACAGTAAAGCAGGACATCAGCAGTCATCTAGGAAAAAAAGGAGAAAGGGAAAAAATTACATTATCCATTCAGAATAATTTTCCACCTAATATAAATGTTCCCAAAGATAGGGCTTTGAAATGGATACTGATTCTTTAAATTCTTTCCTGTCTGTTTCAGGAAATAGTGAGATCCTGTTGATAATGAAGTACAATGTGTCTAAAGTTCACTTCTAAACACTTGGCTCTTTGCTGTGAAAGTCATCTGCATTCCCTTTATAATTCTAAGCCACCAGAGATATGCCTAATCTTGGAGATCTGATCCAGTGCTATCATTCAGAAAAATCCTTGATAATAATTCTGCCATTCAGATCTGTGAAAGCACTAAAGCTTTGTAGCTTGGGTCGTCTTCTACTTCCTCTACTACTTCTTCTTCTTCTTTTTAAGTCCCGGGTCTAGGGAATAAGGCCTTAGCTTATGGATTTGGAGATTTAGTTGTTTGCAAATAAAATCATTATTACTATTATTATTCAAGTTCTTAATCAACACAAGCAAATGGCATCTGTTTGTTATCATTCTTTTTCCAGAAGACAAAGGCTCCAGTCCCTATGGTGCTGACTGCTGGCCCCAAGTGGCTTCTGGATGTGACTTGGCAAGGAGTGGAAGACAACAAAAACAACTGCATTGTGTACAGCAAAGGTAAACAAAAGCTGCTTTTCCTTCCACTTTCTTTGGAAGGAATTAATACAAGGCTGGTGAAATGTGCCAATTGCAGCAAATGCAGGGTTCAAAATGCAAAATCAAGCCTGTGATTTCCTTTTAATGTATATAGTGGCTGTTTCTTCTTTATTTCTAAGTAAAGAAAGTGAACATGTTTTGTGCATGGTAGTATATATATTTTGCATTATATTGCATTATATAGTGCTATATACAACTGAGTATAAACCAAAAACACAGGGTTCCCTTTCAGTATTTAAGCTTTTAAAAGAGGGATAGATCTTAAGGCTTGGTGTGTTGCTTGATATAAAACCTTGCTGCCATTACAAGCTATTATCCAATTCAGCTGCCATTTAAATAATATATGCTAGGCTTCTCAGTCTTCGGTGATTTTTACAGCAGGTTTCAGATTCTTCTTCTCCCCACAAGCTTTCTGCATTGTATCACAACAGCATTTTCTGCAGTATATCAAAAATTTCCAGTAAATTTAAAAAACAAAACATGCCACACCTTAAGAGGAGATAGTGCCGACAGACGTCCAAAGCACTATGCCCTGTGACTAGAACCTGAAATAGTTACTTTTTAAGAATAAAACACACAAAAACCTACAATCAGAATCCAGCTGGGGATTCTGAGAACTGGAATCCAAAAAGTAAGTTTTCAAAGCTCTGCTTGTGACATGTGAGTAATCTGTGAAATCTGTGAAGGTTGTGATGAAGTACTGCATGGTTTCCTGAACTGCTATCTTAATAAATGTATTTGATTATTTATTTATTTTGAAACAGTAATTAGCAGAGGGTGTTTTTTTTTTAAAAAAATAAAGAATTATATGTATGTGTGTGTGTGTGTGTGTGTGTGTGTGTGTGTGTGTGTGTTTATGGATCATGCCAGCACTCTTTTGCTTGCAGACATGAACAACCTTGTGCTTAAAAAAAGATGTAATTGTGCTGATTGATATCTTGGTGTTGTATGGAATGCATAGATATTATTGCTGAAATTATTTGCGAGATGACAAGCTAAGATCCACCAGTGGGTCAGAAAACTATGATGTATGACTCTTCATGTGGCTTCCAGTGGATACACACCTAACACAAGGTTCTACTGAACTCCCATAAACTTCATAGGGATTTAAACCACCTAGCTTCCTTATTGTATTGTTATGTACCTTCAAGTTCATATTGACTTATGATGACCATATTGCAAGGTTTTCTTGGCAAGTTTTTTTTCCACAGGAAGTTTGCCACTTTTTTCCTCTAAGGCTGAGAGATCATGACTTGCCCACAGTCACTTAGTGGATTTTCATGGATGAGTAGGTATTTAAATGCTGGTCTCCCACAGTCTTAATCCAACATTCAGACCTGTTCACCATGCGGGTAGCATCCCCAGCCTTGGTGTTACATGGTGCAGAGCATGGTGGTGATGGCCTTCCCTGGCCCCTCTTCCTCACTCTGCTGTTCACCTGAACTGGGTGGCTGGGCAAGTGAGGCAGCAGAAGACACAAGACAGACCCTGTTTTCCGTGCTCCTAATGAGAGAGCCCAGGGTGGTGAAGCCTGGAGGGTTGCACTTGTCCCTCCTCTTCCCACTTTGCCTGCCCCCTTCCCACACACTGCTTGGTCAGACCCAGAAAGGGTTGCTGGGTGGCAGTGGCCTATCCAGACTTCTGTACATCCTCTACTGCTGCCTCACTTGCTTTCCCAGCTGCCACCACCCACAGCTGTCGGGAGTGCTGCCATGCAAGTGGGACAGTGGGAGGGAATGGAAGTGGTGCACAGTGCTCTTCCTTCTCCTCCACTGCTGCTGCTGCCTCGGCTTCCTGCTTGTGGAGAGAGCCAGGGCAGTGGAGAAGAGGGGGCAGGTGCAGCAGCAGTGCATCCCACAGCAGGAGAAGGGCCCAGCCAGGTGTCACCCTTCTCCTAAGGCTTCACTCAGTGTGGACCACAATCCCCCCCCCCCACACACAGTGATGCCACTGCACCATGCTACTCTAACTGTATAGATACAGATGGATTGACTGTATTTTGCAAGCCTTATGTTAATAACAGGGTCTCTTGGAGGTCTCTTATTCATGGGTTTGCTATAATTTTTGCATAATTGCATAGGATTGTTGTAATATCACTGCAATGTGTTTTGTTCAAAGAATATATAGCTGAGCTTCACAGTAAGGATGCTGTTGAGTATGATTTGGAGCAAAGGCAGTGTACATAGGTAGATAAAACACTGGGAATAATAGGAATGATTCAGTATCACGCCAGCAACCACCAGTGTTGGTTTGGTCAATAGCTGGATTCTCAATTTTAGAAGAAAAGGTGAAAAATTAAAATCCTTTGGTGCTGAAATTGTACTGCTGAACCATGATATTTGAATCCTCCATCAAGCCATTGTGGCTGTTATGCCCAAGGCCAAATTAAAGTGGTTAGAGTCGAGGAGCAATTTCAAAAATGGGTCAACTATTTTTGAGCTCCACAGATCTCTTCCTAGGGGCACTGCATTTTTGACCACCCTACAGTACAAGAACCAAGTGTGTGCACACATATACTGTATAAGTGAATTTGTATGGCACAGCATTTGTTCAGTTGCCCCACTAATCATCCAGCCTTGATTATGTCCCATCAATACAGGCTGTGTTGCATTTGTTTCCATCTCTCCCCACCACTCCATAGTATTTCTAATTAAGCTCAGGTTTCAAATGCTAAAAATCTCCACTCATAGTGCTTTATGACTGTTTCATATATTGCACAATTGTAGGGCAATTTATTTTAGGGTTGTTGTTTTTTAATTTCTTACCAAACAGGCCCACTGAGATGAAAGATTTGTTTGCTGAGGCAACCTTGTGACCATTTCTGCATACAAGCATCCAGGCAAATAAGTACCCATATCACTATATTAACATACAAAACACTAATCATAACATCAAAGGCTACTAAAACTTACTAGAAACAATTACAACTTGTTCCTATAATCATTGCAATTTGTACACTTATAAGAGGATTGCCTTTAAACTGCTACAAGCCTTTGAAAATTGAAACATTGAAAACAGGGAATTTGCATGTTTTAAAAAATGAGTAGTTACACATCAGGGTCTTATGCATTCTTCCTATTATAATTACAAAACACCAATAAATTAATTTTGTAACCTGAAAATACCTGATTTAGTTAAAGGGGAAAAAAGCCTAAAACTGAATGAATCTGCATCATTTTAAAGTTCACTGTGACTCATTGCTCTAGCAGCAGAAAACAACATAGTATTTTGATGTTAGTGTACAGTAATTTTTTCATGTGCATGAGAAATTGCAATTTATTTTGAAATGTATTATAAACTGTTTCTGTATAAACTTTTCTGCAACTATCCAAAATAGAACGTCAGCCCATAGATATTTTGGTAATAGAAATCCAGAGTATTTATAATTGAGACTTGTCTCTTCCAGTTTCCAACAATCCTTTTCAGTCAGCACTCCTTTTCAAATATTACTTGCATTACTCTTGGGCCCATACAGACAGGCCAAAATAAAGCTGCTTTGGGTCACCTTGGAGGTATGCTATTTAAATGATGCATGCATCCTAAGAGTCCAGAAGCCACACCAAAGCCATGCTCCAGTCCTCAGGACTGAAGTGTGGCTTTGGTCTGGCTTCTTAGGATGCATGCATCATTTAAACAACATACCTCCAAAGTGATCCAAAGCAGCTTTATTTTTGCCTGTCTGTACATCCACCTTCCTCTTGCTGTACTTATAATATCAGGGTCAGAGTCCATAGTCATCAAAGTCAACATTCACAAGTAGAGGCTTTGGACTATGTTGGGAGCTACCCAGCAGATTTTGAGCAAGTCTTGGAGAAAGAGGTCCAGTGGTGAACCTGTTATAGCCTAAATTAGGCCTATATCATAATAGGGGGACAGGCATTAGCTGAACACTCCATTCTAAATGCCTAGGTCCCATCCTTGGTTGAATTAGATTAATAGGGCCAGTGTGCTTCATATCCTCTTCCTATTCAACCTGTTTATTATATCTATGATTAAATAAGATTTGACAATGGGCTGAAGCAAACATCCTGGAAGGAACAGCCAGAGGTTGATCCAGCCTCAATAGTTCCAGGACCCTGGCGGCCTCACGGCATGCTCCTGAAGTAGGCTTCTGCCACAGTCCCAAATAGGCTGCTGGCAGCAGTGGGTTACATCTGCATCTGAAAAGTCCAGCTCCTGCCACTTTGGAGTGGCTTCAGAGGGGCTTCCGCCCACTTTGGGGACAATCATCATCTGAACGCCACACTCCCGAAGCAGCCAGAAGCTGTGTCTATTTTGGGCCTAAGTTTTAATGCAACATCAGTTTCAGTGATGACTGTCTCTATCATTCTTTAAGACCTACACAAAAGAAGAAGTCTTTTTAAAGCTGCAGTAGGTTCAAGTTGATATAAGTTGTTTGTTTTTGCTGTTCAAACCACAAATCTGATTATTTTTTAAAATAAAATAAAATAAAATAAAAAGTCATCCTATCCATATTTAAAGTATTGTGAGTGGGTTGCTGATTTTTGTGTAAAAATACTCATTTTCAATCAAATCAAAATCATTCTGTTAGGTGGCCCTAAAAATGGAAATGGCAATTTCGAAATGTGTCTATGCCTATGTCTGTGTGTGTGTGTGTGTGGGGGGAGGATCTGAGTTGGATTCTTCTCCTGAATGTGTGTTTTAGAGTCCATCCTTGGTGGTTCATCAGAAAAATATATTCAATGTGAAGCCCGAAAAACCCACAAAAAACTACAAACATATTCAGCTTTATATATTGGATTCATATTCACCAGCCCCCCCCCCCAAAAAAAACATAACAAATAATCCAGAATGTGTTGTTCTTATTGACCTTCTGTGGACATTTTAAGTTATCTTTGCCCCCTTTGAAAACCTTTCAGTAACATTTGCTTGCTGTCTGATAGTATGGATTTTGAAGACAAAGGGCTCATTCACTAAGTCCTTACACTGATAAAAGCATATTCTTTTTTCAGTCTGCTGATAGGTGATGATAGCTTGAGCAAGTTGTATCCTTAATTTCTGCCTTTTGATCCAGGAATTGGTTAAGTATTATGGATAAACAAATCAGGAGAGAGGCATGAAATTGTGTCCCATCCCTCACCCTCTCTTCTTTACAAAAATGAATTCTCCCTTTGGGCTTAATCACATTTATCCATTATTTTAGATGTGGGAGACCATGGCCAAGCCTAACATTTTTTGGACTAGCCAGTTTTACACATGGGGTTAAATAAGGAACCTGGTGAGCTACCAGTGTATACCCTCACTGGTGCTGTGAGAGGTTCATATCCTGACAGAGATGGAGTGGCAAAGGGCCATGTGAACTTGTGACCTAGTCTTGATTTTCAAATTGGTAGCGTCCATTCAAATTAGCCATGACAATTTGAGATGAACAATATACTTACAGATATTTAAATACATATCTCTTTTGCTAAGAAAAGGACTGAGTGCAAAAGCAGCAAACTTTGTACTCCACTCTGTGCTTTCCATTCCCCGAAATGTAAAACAAGGCTAAACACCAGTCTTGGGCTAGGAGTGACCCAAGCAATGAAAGATAGCGGCATTGTTGGAACTGAACATTTAGTCATAGGGCAGGCAATTGAAATACCTTCCATTAAACAAATTTCTGGTGTGTTAATTACAATTGCTCTTTAGTTAAGAGTCTAAGAAAATAAAAAAGATTAAAATGAAGAGAAAGGGAGACAAAGTGCAGAACAATACTGCACAATAAAATGAATGTATGCTGAAATTCACACATGTGGATTTTACCTGAACAAATGCTTTGTATATATGAAACATGTGTGTTGGGCACTGGCAAAAAAGGGTGCCTGCAAAAATATTTAGCAGTGGGAATTATAAAATCATAAGGCGATTAAGTTAGCTAGTTGTGAAATTCCAATATTGCTTTTTAAATGACTTCAGGATATAGGAGGTGCTAAGGTTATTATCTGTTATCAGGAATACAGCGGAATTGTACGACTGGATAATAACTAAACAACTGACACAATGTAAAATTACATTATCAGTGTGTTAAAACAAAATTGCGCCCTAAAGGAGTCTACATGCCAGCTCAGAGCTGCAGTGTAATTATGCTTAACTCTGATAATTAAAATACAACGGAGATCAACAGAATCATTTTCATTAAGAAAATTATTAATGATGGTGGTATAACAGTAATTGATTGCAGAGCACCACAGGATAACTCCATGCAGTAAAACCAACATGTTTAATATGTGTCTGAGACCATTTCTGTGTGGCATGTAAGAGTGAGGATGTTTGACATTAAGGCAGAACTCATAAGATATACTTTCATCAGAAACTAAAGATCATAAAATTGAAGATAATGCTTTTAAAACTACTTTTTTAAAATCCAAATTCCCATTGTAGAATTATTTGAAATGAGCCATGACTATTCAGTGTGTGTGTGTGGGGGGGGGGGGGTTGATGCATCAATTGCACAGCAGAAGTAGGCAGCGCAAACATTTCTCAAGCCTTCTGTCATTTCTTTTCGTGTTCCACATTGATTGCTTTTACACTTGTGATCATGATTTACTGATATTATTTTATTTTTATCCAGCCTCACCAAGTAGTTTATGTCCTTAGTTATTATTGAGAAGATGCAGAAGAAAGCACTTGTGTGTTCCTTACTGCTGTTCATTGCAGGGTAATGAAAAGTGAGCAGATAATTCCACACAAACAATAATTGATAATTGGTTCAGGAATGGCGATTTATCTATGAACTCACATGCAGTAAAAAGATGTTTAAATCCTTTCCAACTAAAATCTGCAGGCTGCATGCTTGAGCTTTGGTTGAGGTTCAGCCTTCTCCTCATCATCCTCTTTTTCCTTTTATATGTTCCTCTTCCTTCTTTTACTGTCTAAATTGTGATGCATGTTTTGGCAAGAGCCTTCTCATTTTTATTATCATGCAGTGCATCAAGTGTTATGTGCAAAATTAAATGATAAATATAGATTAAATACACAATGTAGATGCATGCTGGAGCGAATTTTCCACATTCAAGCCCTGTATTTCTTAAAACGTTTACCAAGAGAGATCTTTCTTCACTATAGCATGTAGCCCCAAAGAGGCATGAATAGTGGGATATCCACAATGAACTGTATCCACTTCTAGTGATGTCTGCTAACAATGTCCCCTCCTCTAGAAGAAATCTTGTTCACATACTGTTTTTTTTTTCTCCCATGGCTGTACAGAGGTGCAGAATAAATGCAAATAAAATCTGTTGCCTCTGAGCAGCTTATTTATACTTTGCCCTAATTTTTTGATGAACTTTGTCCCCATGATCTTTTCCCTCCTGTTGCCATTGGCCCAGTACAGACGGGCCTGAAAGGGCAGGCTGGGGTTGCCTTTCGTTGCCACACAGCAAAAAAAGGAGTGCTAAAAAGTGGCTCCTTTTTGCGCCACCGTAAGCAGCCTGCAGTGGTGTGAACACATCGCTGCTGCACTGCTCCATTTGGACGCAGTGCAGCAGTGCAGCAGTGACATCATCACTGCGCACACCATCTATATGGTACTGCACAGCAGTGACGCCCTAGTCACATGCTAGGGTTGCGAGGCGTGTGGGCGCTCCGCCCTGAGGCAACCCTAGCACATGACGAGGGTGTCATTAAGGGGCCCGTCTGTACTGGGCCATTGCCTACACTGGCATAGTTAGGCTAGCATGCTGTGCCAGTAGATTCTGGCCTCTGTCTCCCTTACTGTACCAGGAAGCAATGAATCATAGAGAACCTTTGTTGTTCATTCCCTTTGGCTGGAAAAGCCTCCTTCCCACCTTTCACCTCTAAATCAGGTACCTTCTACTGCATCATGTTCCAGCCACAAAGATTATGCCTTTGTGCCTTCGGGGAGTAATGAACTTCTGCTGCTCCTGGGACTGGTGGAGGCTCCCATGGCTGTCTTGTGTAGCACCTCTCTCTTCTCTCATTTTCCAAACTGTTGCTGATGTTTTGGGGGTCACCCTACCTGTATGCCAAGTTCTTTTTGATCTGGGGTTCCTTGGATGCATCCCAGGGAACACAGCAAAGGTCTTTATTTTAATGATTATTTTCTTGGTATTTTTGGTCCCATGCTGAGAACAAAGCAGGATTCAAATAAAATAAAAAAATTGTAGAAAGGTATTGTGCTTTCTCTACCGAGCGTTGCTTTTCTCCTATTCTAGTTTGGAATCCATTCCCATCCCCTACCCAACTCCATGTACTGTCAGATTATAAAGTACTGTCCCTCAAAAACAATGTGAGTGGGGGTAAATCCTACCTCTGGAGGAGAATGGTACTTCACATGTCGTTTTCTTATGAGAGTGTTTTGTGGCAAAGTAGTTTTATGTGCATGGGCATTGTGTAAATGGGTATCTTTCTTTGAGTGGCTGCTTTCTGATTGGTTGAGGATATGTATGATATCCACTGAAGTCTGGTATGATTGTGGGCATATCAGAAGCCAGTTCATGGAGAGGTCCAGCATTTCACCCACAAATATGTATTAAAGTCCTTTACTGTCCTGCTGTTTCAGTAGTAACATCATTATCCCATAAGTGCTTAACTTTGGTACATCATTCTAAGCATGTCCTTCAGCCGATTGGGAAACAAGGTGTTGTCCTAACATTATGTTTCCCCCATCTCCTTCTCAGGCTCTCTGCATTTGACACATAGATAGTAGTGTCCCTTTATGTTTATAATGGCTCTGGACAAAGAGTGGAGCTCATGATTGTGGAGCATCTTGATCCATAGAAATCACTGTCCAAGACTGAAGGATTATTTCCAGCATTTCTTTTCACTCTTTAGTGGCTGTTTCTGACCGTACAATTGAACCATTAGCTTTGTATATATTATTTTGCAAACCCAAAGCCTATAGCATGTTTAACACTTAAAGAAGCCACCATTCTCACACTTTTCTTCCCAGGAACCTTCCTGCTGTTGTCTTCTGTGCAAAGTTAAATAAAAAAAGAAATCACAATTTGCTGAGCCACACATTTCAAGTTGTCGACAACCCCATACATGAGAAAACAGAAGAAAATATATATGCACTCTGTCCTGTCAAAAGGCTTCACCTTATCTTGAGAGACTGTCAGGGCAGGAACATCATGGAATGGACAGGAGTCTATTAAATTAATAAGCTGCTGGATGGTGTCTGGAGAGTTATGATGCTCCATAAATCCAGTTTGATCATGGTGGACAAGGTTTAAATCTGCAGACTTCTAATACACATCCACTTTTTGGATTGAATTTGAAGTTTTGTGCTGGAGACACAGAGATAGTCCTGCAGCTTGTGAATTAAGATTTATTTTTTTTCTCCCTTTGCTCCTCACAGCATTTTTTTATATATAAAAAACAAGGTTTGACAAAAATGAAAGCACCTTAGGGATCCTGACAAACGTTACTGCTAGAAATGAAAGAGCTGTTGTCAAGGTGAAACCATGACCTAGAAGTCTAATATCAAACCTTGGTCATTCTTTTCAAACAGACCCATCAGAACAGAGAGCAAAAGGTCTATATGAAATGAAACAAGGATGAATTTATCCACAGACTATTTTATAGTGATTCCTGTCAAATGCTCCTACTTTGTGTTTATGACATAGGTGGAAATTAATGTTGGCAGGTGTAATTTGTAGAAAATAAAAGGGGAGAAATCTGAGAATTTTTTTTTCACTGATTACTGAAACTCCTGCTTTTAAAAAAAAAAAAAAAACTCCTTCTGCAGTATGAGGCTAATATGTTACTTGCCCTCCAGTTACCAAATCTGGTTTTAATAATAATAAAAAAAATTAAGAAAAAGAGAATAAAAAATAATTTTGAGAATAACTTTGGCATATTTATAGTGATTACTTGTTCCCAAAGAAGATTAATGGAAAATGTTAAAAAGCAACCTGGGTGTTGGATGTGAACAGCTAAATGGATGCATGGAACAAAACATTTAAATCCCTTGTGCACGTATGTGGTCGCTAGCTGATTATAGATCTTCAAGGGAAGAAAGGAAATTTACATTGCTCCCTCTGGTGGAAGTGTTTAAAGGTTTTGCTTCTTGGGGAGTCCAACTAAGACCAGCAATTAATAGCTGGGGTGAAACACTTCTCAGTTTCCCAGGGTGAATGGGCAAATGTACGATTGTATACTGAAGGTTAAATTACCATTAATCCAGAAATACACCTTGTACTGTAGAGATCCAGTTAATTGATTTCAACAGGATCACATAACACAGTCAATGTTATTATTCCACACATATGCATGTATTTTTGGTCCAAAACACACTGCAGAAATAATCCAGTTTGAGATTGCTTTAACTGCCCTGGCTCAATGTTAGGGAATTCTGGGAACTGTAGTTTTGTCAGAGAGAGCTCTGGTGTCACAATAAAATACTGTTCCCAGGATTCCTAGCACTGAGCCAGGGCACTTAGAGCAGCCTCAAACTTGATTGTTTCTGCAGTGTGTTTTGGACTTTAGGCCTGATACAGAAGGCCAAAAGCACCGTCATAGGGCCAATATTTGGGCTCCAGAGGGCTGGGTGTCCATATGCACCCAGCCCTTCTAGCGGGTGCATGACGATGACGTGCAGGTATCCGTGTGCCCAAACAGTGTTCGCTGGAAGCAGTGGCATCAAGGCACACGAGCGCCATTATGACACTCCTAAAAAGAAGCTGCTTCCGGCAGCTTCTTTTTAGGGCGCACGTTGGTGCTGAGCAATGCGGCTGCTGCGGCACTGCCAAGGGGGGGAAATGGACAGCACAGAGCCACCCGTCTGTTGAGCCCCTTAGATTAGATAGTGTGTTGTACATAAGTAGTTCATAAGTAATTTCCATGCAACGTATTTAAAAACAATGTAGTTGATTATAATTACTAGTACTTAAAAAAAAAAAAACCTTAACCATACAATTATAAAGTTGAAAGAAACCACAAGGGTCATCCAGTCCAACCCCTGCCATGCAGAAACTCTCAATCAAAGCATCTTCGACAAATGGTCATCCAGCCTCTGTTTAAAGACCTCCAAAGAAGGAGAGTTTGTTATTTGATCAGCAGGTGTTAAAAGGAATAACATATGTTTAGGAAATGCTTCACATTAGTGAACTCACTAGTGTTATGTGCAGTACATTACAGATTAATTAAAAGTAACTCAGACTGTAGTGCTTTACTGTTTGCTTAAAAATAAGCCCTATGTAATGTGTTGGACCTGAGTAGGCATGTATAGTATTATGTTGTACAAAGCTTTTCTCTGTATTTCAGCTTCAAAAATGTTTAACTTTATACAGACCAAGCTTTTGTCTGTATTTCAATTTTAAAAATGTTTAACTTTAAACAGACCTATGGTTGCAACCTGGAACAACCAATTAATGTTAATAAGATGTTACATCGTATATGTATACTTCAGTCTTAGAGCAATTCTCTGTTAAGCAAAGGTATTTGTATTTAAGCTGATCAAATCCCACTGAAATCGATGCAATAAACTGGTTTGTGTCCAATTACTTTGGCTTACCTTGGTTCCTGGATTGGACTGTCAGTCATGTTCCTAGCGTTTTGCTCAGAAGATGCTTTGAGACCAGCATCAAATAGAATGTTGGATCATGAACAATGCAGGAAATATTGTTGTGAAAACCAAAGTTTCTCAAACTGGATTCTGCTTTTGATTTTTTTAAAAATTGGAAACTATATTGACATACTATTTGTATTTTAACTTGCTTGGGTTCTGAACATTAAACACAGCTCTAGTTAGAGTGGCTGAAACTCTTCAAACTGTCATTGCTTGTCCATGGCATAGATGTCACCTCTCTACCTATTAGGGGTGTTTGAGGAATGCTATTGCAGCATGCAGTTTGATGGGCTTGACTTCTCAGGATATCTATAGGTCAGACACAGTTTGTGCATTGGAATAATCATGCTGATGGGCTGCTGTTAACAGGTCTAAAATGTGCATATTAGAAAATGTGAAAAGAATAATGTACACACTGTAAACATGTACAAGATGCTACTAAAACATGCTTTAGTCAATGAGAGGATGTTTTCAAGCACAGTGCACAATTTTTAAAAATTACACACATTTGGAAAAAAGGGTAAAAAATGAAGCCTATTTAATCCAATAAAAAAAGGAAGGTGACTATGAAAACAGGCCTGGATGGGAGTAAGAAAAGAAGTCAACAGATGTGGAGTTTATAGATGCACATAGTCTTACTTTTTGACTTAGATCAGAGTGGGCTGCCAAAATCACCACCCCAAATGGCAGTGAACAGCAGTCCACTTCTAGTTTGAAAAACTGGTTTTGTTTGTTTGTTTGGTATGTTGAATGTAGAATGTGAATTGCCACTGTATAGAATGTGAACTGGTACTCCTGGCAATTCACCTGTATTCACCCCCAAAATAGCATGGTAGGTGGAAACAGGAGGGGTCATGGATCACAAAGAGGAAGGTGGCACATGCAAACTCAGGGGCTCACTTTGCCCAGTCCTGGTTTGATCCTGGCCTCAAGCTGCTGTATTGAAAATTTTCCCAACAGAAATAATTGCAGTCACAGTTAATGACCCAATAAGATTATAAGGAAATCTTTATTGTCTAAGTACAGACTAACAAACGCTTACTGCTTGCTAAATACTGGTGGATGTTGGTTTCCTGAAACTTTGGTATAATAGCAATAGCAAGTACATAAAATCTCTGATGTTCTTGTCCCTAAAATTATATTGTCTGATGGTGCTATGGCTCCACATGGTCATTCTTCTTTGCTACTTGCTTTATGATCTCACTGTTTAAAAGGCATAGGTGGAAGGAGAGACATAGAACACATTGCATATCTTGACATGTGAACTGTGCTGTCTTGTTGCAGTTAATATATCATTTTTTGTGCTAGTCTCATATTGGGCTACTAGGCTAATCCTAATCCTTTCTTCTAGTCTAGATATGGAGTATGGAAATGTGTGCTGTCCTTTGGCTAGAATACCGAGCTCTTATCTATTGCTTGCCCAGAACAAAATGGTGAATAATATTCTGGCTTTTCTAGAGGCCCAACATATATCTCCATGCAGAGAATCAATTCAATTTTAGCTTAATGTTGCACAGATAATGTGGCATAAATATGGTGCATTGATGAAACACAGAATTCATATGAATGGATTTGCATTGCAGCAGTATGCACAATGCCTGCATTGAATCAGGATGTATCATAACATTGTAGACAGAAGTTTAATTACAAACTGAAGTTCTGAAAGATGATGATCATGGACAATTGAAGAGAAAAATGATTTTTTTCCCCTGAAAATGAAAAAGTTATTATTTATTTGTTAAATTACAATTTAATATTTTATGTATTAACATATTCATTCTACCTTTCAGCTTCCCAGTTTCTTTCTTTAAAATTTTCTTCAGCACTTTGTTTAGTAAACCTTCCCTTGTGTTCCTTAAGGCATTCAAGAATAATGCTGATAATATGATGTTTTATAACATAATCTTCATAAACAACAGCATCACTGTGATTCTCTGTAAAAAAATATTGCTGAATACATTTCAGATAAGAAACTAGACACTTGAACACAGATCAAAACAAAGATATGTCTTTGTTTTAAACAAAACAAAACACACATACAGGAATCATTCACAGGAATAATTGACTGATATGCCCTAACCTTCAACTCTGAAACTGTGATGAACTTAATGGGGTTGATCTGTTAGCTGTAGCAAATGCTCAGAAATGTTGGAAGGGAAGCATATGAGACATGAGGGAGTGAACTGGGTCTCTAGCCAGCAAGCAAAAATACTGATATTCTGTGATGGGTAAAGGCAGTTAAGATGTGACAGAAAGGAAAGTAAACATTCTTGTATAAGGGTGTGTGTGTGTGTGTTGTGTCTGTGTGTGTGTGTGTGTGTGTGTGTGTGTGTGTGTGTATATATATCACTTTCAAGCTATAGAAAACCAAGAAATATTTCATTTTGCTCTGGAACAATTTTCTGTGTTTTCATGGCACCCAGCTAACCTGCAGTTTTAGATGGTTTTTTAAAAATATAAATACATTAAAATAGAACTGACTATTAATAAATGAGATTTAATGAATAATATTAATGAAGTTTATTCAATTACCACATGCTCTAAGATCATGCCTGTTATAATACTTTTATAGTTATTCAGTTATTATCTGTCATAAGATTAATCAGGTTTGTACAAATGTTTGGAATTCAGTTTCTATGCCCCTTCCCTAAGGTATCAGACTGTTTTTTTTAAAAAATGAGCAACATGTTTGTAAAACAGGGCATAACCCCTATAATAACCCATTTTGCTTCAGTTTTTCAGAATCCTAAAGTAGGCAGTAGTGTATTAAAAAGCACACCTAAAATAACATCAAAATTGATTAACATAGACACATAAAATCTTCACTCCACAATAACAAAATGTAAGCCAAAGGCATGGGAAACAGGTCAGTAAACTGTTACAAAGTGTGAATGGGCACAATTTGGGGAATCAATTCAGGAAGCCATAACTAGGAGACCACAGAGATGTAGATGTAAATTCAGAGGTGGGGAGAAGATAGTTCTTGGATAGCATGTGGCCTCCTACTGGTTTTTCAGTCCACTTTTCCTCTGTACTCCCCAAAATTTATTTCATGGGGTATGGGACAAAATCACCTGAAAAAAGCCCTAAATGCTGCAAAACCACTATTAAACATGGTAGTTTAACATTGTGCATCCCCATAACCCTCTCAACTCCCCCCATTCTTTTTTTTTAATGGCCAAAATTGGGCCTGAAAACCTGAAATTCAAACACTTCCAGCCAAATATTTGGTGATGAGGCCTGCTATAGGGAAGCAAAACATGAACCTCGTCTCCATGCTATTGCCCAACCATATTATAAATGATCAGCAGTGTGGTTCATGCCATTGTTTGTATGTTGTGTATTGCACATTATTGACCAATATATATTTTGTTGTTTGTACTTCTCCTTCCTCCATCTTCTCCTAGTGACAGTTTCTGAAAATGATGTAGGGATTCCTCCCCCCATAGTCATTGCTAGATGGTGAAAATTATTCTAGGAAATGTTTCGCTTACTGTTTGTTGGCACATAGATCCAGTTCATACTGACTTCTGTTATTGGCTGAGGCTTCAGGGTGTGTTCTTTTGCTTGCTGTTTTAGCTGGACAATGTTAGTTTTTCACTTATTTTCTGTCGCTGTATTACTTTTATAGGATCTTGCATTGTGGAGAAGTAGCATTCTCCTTCAACTTTTTGCATCTATAGAATGTTATATGTGAAGTGGGTTCTTTATGTTTGTAGCCCATGAATATCACAATCACATTACAAATTCTCCTTCAAAAAAGACTTGGATGATTTATTGAATGGGGCCTTTGGAGAACTGGGTGTTTCGGTTACAGCTCAGCTCATACATCGTATCATTTGTGTTGCTTGCTCTTTCTCCACATCACTAAGTCAATATCTTGATCACCCCAAGTAATATAGAAATAGGACATTAAGAGGCACAAATATAGCACTGCTCAGTATTGCAGTAGCTCCATTAGACTTCATATCAACTTGATTATGGGGGGCATGGTATAAATACTCTAAATAAATAAATAAATGACAGTAAAGAGTATGTGATTGAAATTGGTTCCATCTGGCTTTATTTTATTATATATTTTTTTATATATGTGAAGAATGATAAAATAGAGATGTAAAAAGTATTTGCAGTTTCTCTCATCTTCAGTAGGAAAGGCTATCTCAATAAACTGGGAAAAAAAACCCTCATTAAATGTTTGTCAACTGCCAAATGTTTTATCCCCACCTGAGAACAAAAAGACCAGCATTTTTAAAGTGTAAATTGTTCTCCACCAGTTACACACAAAGCCTCTGTACAAAACTACTAGGGATGTAAATCTTCACTTATTTGATACTTGCATGCAAGAAGGAATAATTCCAAAAGTTGTTCCTCCTACTGAGCAAGGGTTTTTTTCCTGAGATTTTCAATATTTTTTGTAGAAAAACATGGTTTATTTTGCAAAAGCATGTTCTGTGCAGAAAACAGGGTATTTTGTGAAAACTATACTGAGTTTAGTTCAAGAGCTTTTATTTTTATTAAACCCTACTTTTTTGCAGTCAGGTTTTTTTTTTTTTTGGTATCAAAAGTTTCACAAAAAGATCAGAAATATAAAAAAATCTTACAGCATTTGGCTATTTTCTCAGATAGCCATATCAGTATTCTTATCCCCTTTTTCAGTGAGGAGGGGGAAATTATGAGTATTCTTTACCTCCCTAAAAACAAGATTATTTCCCCCTTTGGTAAGCAAAGTACATGACTGTTTTAAAAAATAACTGTAGAGTTATTTTTTTAAATGATAAATGACACATAAAATGCTTTTACTTTTTAAAACAATAATTTTTAAAACATTAACTTCCGCAGAAAATCAGTTCATGCATACTACATTATTATTTTCCCCAGAACTCCTTATGCAAAAATGTTCTTGGAATGTGAAAAGTTGTCAAAATGTATTGAAGAACTTTTTAAAGTCAGTGAAGAGAAAACTTCTGATTTTTTCCCCCTTCTTTCATGCAAAAGGAAAATAAGCAACGATTTGCATCCCTATGAGAAAATGACCATAGTGTGAGACTTACAATACAGTATACCTGGAATCAAGATGCTGATCTTATGCTAAAGTTACCTGCCATTCACATCCTTCTGACAGAGTGGTTCAAAAGCCAATCCTTAGTTATAAGCTGTTGATATTCAAATTTTTTATGATGAAGACTAGGACAGAGAATGAAAGGTCGGTGCCTTTTTCAGTTCCTAGGCTGATGAAATCCTCAAGCAACATATATAATGTGCTAATAGGAGATATTGTGAGTCACTGTACGCCCCTGGGGAAAAAAAGAACATGCATGAAAGCACCTGAACAGAATGAGCATACTCTTGCATTTGAAATTGTTAGATTACAGTTCTCTATAATACATCTCAGGTTCTAGTCTGCTGGTAATATAGTTTCAATAGATATACTAAGAGAAGAGAAGTGCCAAGACCAGCTTTCACACATTTCTCTACCCCCCCCTTTATTTCTTTTAATCCCTGTGAGGCTCTGTGATTTTTCATAGCTGGACTAAAGTTGTGTCAACGGGAGGCTTGCACCATAAAGTCTGAAATGTTAAAGAAAGCTACAAGGAACAGCTTTGAGGCAAGGTTTCAAGCTTTGTCATCACGCTTGAAGAATTTTCTGTTTAATGTACTGTAATGCAGAATTCAATGGGGACAAGTTTAATTGAGTTTTACACAACCCAGTTGGGAGTAGCGCTGCAAGGTAGGTGATGTCTAGGTTTTTAATCTTCCACTCCGGAGAGGCTTGTTGACGAAGTGGTTCTTTCTCTTTGTAAGAAAAAAAGGAAGCATGAGAAATGATACATCCGTGGATAAAACCAATTGGCAACCCCCAAAGGAATGAGGGCGATAAGGCGAATCCAGCACTTGTAAGAAATAAAAGAATCCAACTGTTCATTTAAATGAGAAACAACACATGTGATTGAGGAGGCAGGGAGGCTGGTCGCCGGAATGGAGAGGAAGGGAGACTAGCAAACACAGCAGCTGATACTGGAGTAAGGCTTTCTAGACAAACAATCTACTGGTTCTGAGAGGGATTAAGAAGGAGATAACTAATGGTGTGCACATTTTTTAAAGGAAACATGGAATAAAATACTTTTTATGTATAAGGGAAGGTGGATAAATTTGCAGGAGGGAAGAAGATGCTGCTGTTAGGCAAATCCTGCTTTTTAAAAATATATATATCTTCCTTCCCTGAGGCCTAACATAGTCTCCATATCAAGCAGTGTAAAAATAGCTGTGGAATCTGTCACAAAGAACATAATATAAGCCTCTCTATATTAAACTTCAACCGTATAGAGTTTTCATTTCTTCCATGGGTACTAAAACAGGCAAGGGACAGGCAAGTAAGTGGTTCAAATGATACTGCCATCTTTGCCAGAAGTTCTGTCATCATTTGCTAAAACAATTTTATAGTGGTTTAAAGACGGGTTTCCGGGTTATTCATTTCACAGTGGAGTTGCATAGGTTGAAACATGCACCATTCTATCATGACAAACATTTTACTTCTTTCACACTGATCACACCTGTCCTCACCAAAGAAACACTTACTTTCTAAATGTATATATATTTCTGAAATCATTGTACAGTCTTTCAGATATTACATTTCTCTAGTCAACTTATTATTTTGCCTTAGTGACTGACATTCCATGAGTGCTAACAGTTTGTGTTGTGAAAAAGAAGATGCCAGGGCAGCTGCTACCAGATCACTGTACCAGACTTTGGAAAAGTTCCATTTTGGACTACAAATCCCATCATCCTTGAGCCAGCCGAACCATTGTTTTTTTCATTGGGGGTTCTGGGAATGTACTGCAAAACAGGAACTTTTTTACACTCTGTTTCCTATACATTAATGTAAATATCTACTGCTTATGTATCTGTGCTTGTTTCAGCTGATGTAATTTCATTTTAGTGTGGAGTGTGCTTTGTGTGCTTTCTGACTTTGTATGTTTTTTGCTTATCACTTGTGCCCCTTATGTAAGCTGGTATTTTTTGTATGTGTTTGGGTATTTGAGGCTCAGGCCCCAGCCTTGGTTCACACTCAGAATCTTTGCTTGTGGTTCAATAACACTGTGTTTAGGTTTGAAACACAATACAAGAAGCTAGGAAGCATCAGCCTAGTTGCTGCAGCAAATAGAAATGTTTCCCTGTGGTCCAGTCTGATTGGCTATATTGTGTTATCACATTCAGTGGTTGCATTTAGAAAAATCAAACCCTGGCTTACTAAAACAGGGTATGCATAACCTACATGCACTAACATGTGGGATTTCTTCACATGCCATATGAATTGTTAGAAAACATTGAAGCTGGCTTTCATATCCTGGCATATTTTGGTTTCAGGCCTGGTTATGGAATAGCAATTGCTTTGGTCGCCTTGGTGGATGACCTACTCAGGACCTACTCAGGGAACTGGACTGAGGGAGTGTGCCCCTGTTGGTTCTAGTGGACTTCTTGCTTGGGTTCAATACCATCAACCATGATATCCTTCTGAGTAATCTCTCTGGGATGGTACTTGGAGGTACTGTTTTACGGTAGCTCTGTTCTTTCTTGGAGGGGCTTTCAGAAAGTGATGCTGAGGGATTCCTGTTCAGCTCCTTGGCCACTGGCCTGTGGGGCTCAGTCGTGCCCCCTATGCTTGTTAACATCTACATGAACCTGCTGGGAGATGTTGTCCAGAGTTTTGGAGTAAGGTGTCACCTATATGCTTATTAGCCTATCACTCCTTTGCACCTAATTCCAGGGTACTAAACCAGTGCCTGGAAGCTGGAATGGATTGGATGACAGCAAACAAAAGGAAGCTTGATCCAGACAGAAGTGCTCCTGATCAGTTGAAAGAGAGATGAGAGAATAGGGCAGTAGTGGCGAACCTATGGCACGCATGCCAGAAGTGGCACTCACAGCCCTCTCTGTGGGCACACACACCATAGTCCCAACACAGAGTTCACTAGAGTTTGTCAATAGAAATACAGAGGGACATGGCATTTTGCAATAAATAAGTGGGTTTTGGGTTATGGTTTGGGCACTTTGTCTCTAAAAGGTTCTCCATCACTGGAATAGGGATTCAGCCTGTGTTAGATGGGATTACACTTCCCCTGAAAATTCAAGTTTGTAGTTTGGGGGTACTTCTGGATTCAGTGCTGAGCCTGGAGGCCCAGGTTTCAGCAGAGACCAGGAGTGTATTTGCATAGTTAAAGCTAGTGCAGCAACTGAACCGCTTCCTGGAGAAGTCAGATCTGGCCATAGTGGTAGATACTTTGATTACATCCCATTTGGATGACTGTAATGTGTTCTGTGGGGAGCTGCCTTTGAAAAGTGCTCAGAAACTTCAGTTTGCTGAAAGATCTGCAGCCAGGTTGTTAACTGGAGCTGGCTACAGGAAGTACAGAGCTCCCATGTTGCAACAGCTCCATTGGCTGCCAGTCTGTTTCTGGGCACAATTCAAAGTGCTAGTTTTGTGCTATAAAACTTTATATGGTGCGTGTCCAGGTTATTTGAAAAGCCGTATCTCCCCTTGTGAGCCCACTAGCATTGACATCTGCAGAGGCCATTCTCTCTGTCCCACTACCCTCTCAGGCTCATTTGGTGGGGAAAAGAGAGAGGGACTTCTCAGTGGCTGCTCCCAGGTTCTGGAACTCCCTCTCCAGAGAGGCCAGGATGATCCCATCCCTGCTTTCCTTTCAACGGCAGATAAAAACATTCTTGTGCTGTCAATCTTTTTTAAACGGACAAGGGTTGGGCTTTAAATGATGTGTAATTTAGATTTTAAGGTATGTATGGAGTTTTTATCACATTTTACATTTTAATGCATAGCTGTTTTAACTTTTAAAATTGTCAATTTTTTAAATTTTATATTTATACATGTTAATGCTTTTGTATTGTTTTTAAATTGTATTGTTTTAAATTTTCTGTTCGTCACCTTGAGTCTCTGTACTGGAAGAAAGGCAGGATATAAGTAAATAAAATACAGTGCACCCACGCCATACGGGGTTCTTAGCATATGGGGTGCAAGGGGTGGTGCGTGTGCGCCGCTGCACAACCGTGCCACCACATGCACGAGCCCCATTCACTTGAATGGGGCTTGAGCATGCGCGGTATTTGCCTTACACCGGGGGGGGGGTCCGGAACGGATCCCCCGCGTAAGCCAATAATTTTGAAAATAATTATTTTGAAGCTATAGTGCTCAATTCCAGGATTGCATGTTAAACAAATTTTATGGTGAACCACAAGTTTTTGGCTTCTTCACTCACTAATACAAAAGGAGGTGCAAACTGGGAGCAGAAGAGCATTGTGAAGGTACACAGAGCTTGTGCATATCTTAAAGACATGGTCTGATTCTCTGAACCAAGTCATTATGTGAACTCTAATTAGCTGGGAACATACAGAGAAGCAGCAGCCCAGGTTGTGATTCTAAAGCAACAGTGTATTAGAATTATAGATGGGTTTTGGCAGGGGAGCATAAAAGAGCACTAACCTAGATATCACTGTACATCCCCATGGAAATGCCTCTTTCTTTCCATGAAAATATCTAAAATGAGAACATTCAGCAAAGCTGTAGGTTCCAGCAGCATGCAGTGGGCAACTATGGCAGGGGGCAGTTTTTGTACCAGACATCCAGCTAAAAATACAGTGTTTTGAAATCCAGTTCTTATTTGTATATCTAGGATTTTTGCCAGTTTCTGGGTTCAGGGGCTGAGGGTGTGTTAAATGGCAAATGGTACTCTAGGATCAATTTCAATCTGGTTTTAGGCCTGTCTGTGGAATAGAGATGGCCTTGGTTGCCTTGGTGAATGACCTACGTGGGGAACTGGACAGGGGGAGTTTGTACTTATTAGTTCTGATGGACTTCTCAGTGGCTTTTGATACCATTGACCATGGTATCCTTCTGGGCGACCTCTCTGGGATGGGTTTTGGAGTGGCTCCATTCCTTCCTGCAGTGGCAAACCCAGAAGGTGGTACTGGGTGACTCCTGCTCAACCCCCTGGCCATTGGTCTGTGGGGTCCCTCAGGGTTCTGTATTTTCCCCTATACTATTTAACATATACATGAAACCACTGAGAGAGGTTGTCCAGAGTTTTGGGGTGAGGTACCATCAATATGCAGATGACACCCAACTCTACTACTCCTTCCCACCTCAATTCAAGGAGACTGTCCTGGTCCTAAAATAGTGTCTTTCATCAGTAATGGACTGGATAATGACAAACAAACTGAATCTTAATCCAGACAAAACAGAGGTGCTCCTGGTCAGGTGGAAGGCAGAGCAGGGAATAGGGATCCAGCCTGTGTTAGATAGGTCACACACCCCTGAAGATGCAGGTTTGCAGTTTGTGGGTACTCCTGGACTCGGCTTGGAATCTGGAGGTCCAGGTCTCTTCAGTGACTGGGAGTGCTTTTCCACATTATAAACTTCTGCGCCAACTGCACCCATTCCTTGAAATGTCGGCTCTGACCTTGGACGTGTATGCCTTAGTTATATCCCATGTGGACTACTGTAACATGCTCTACTTGGGGCTGCCTTTGAAGAGTGTTTGGAAACTTCAGCTGGTTCAAAAGCTGCAGCCAGTCAGTTAACTTGGGCAGATTACAGAGACCACACAATGCCCCTGTTCCAATTCAAAGTGCTGGTTATGACCTATAGAGCTCTATACGGCCCAGGTCTTCCTGTATCTCTCTGTATGAACCAGCCTGGGCTCAGCAATCCTCAGAAGAGGCCTTTCTCTTTGTCACATGCCCATCACAAGCATGGTTGGTGGTGACACAAGAGAGAGCCTAAACTCTCTTTGCTGGCAGGCTGAGACCTACCTGTTTAGACAGGCTTTTAAAATAGAAAGTTTTTAAAGCATGGAATGGGGAGTTGTTGTATTGTTTTAAAGTATTTTTAACAGCTTTATCTTACTAATTGTATTTTAGTCTTTTAACATGCAACTTGTTTTAATATTGTAATAATTTAATTATATTTTAGTAGAAAAATGTAGGTGGGTGGATAACTTTCAGATGAAAGCAGCATGCCAACTCTTTGCATGGAGTTACCTGAAGGAGGTGTGTTAGTTCCCCATTTTAGCAATTAAACTTTCTTGTTTTTCTGTAGTTCTGTAATTTAAAAAAATAGGAAAATAGCTTTGTTGTATTGTGTGCTGTAAGAAATATTATATAGCATATTCATTTTGCTTGAGTCTTATTTCACATATATTTTAAGGGTAACCTTTTAAAACCATGAATATAAAAAGTGAATTAATGCTGAAAAACCTCAGTGTAGTGGATGTAAGCAAACAATATTTATGGAGGAGGATGTGTTTACAAGACAACGAATTAATATATGATGGTAGGAAGACTTCAAAATGAGAAGTCAAAAGTATTTAAAACAATTTTTCTTTATTCTTATAACATATAGATAGATCATTGCATGATACAGATTATTTCTGTGTAAACATTCATTACAACAAAGTTGCCTAGTTATTCCTATATATATATATATATATGAAGAAATACTGTTCTCCTTTACCTAGATAGAAGGACTTTGACACCCCCAATGGAGAACTCAGAAGATTCTTGACTGTTATGCTATGCTGCTTACAGGTGGCAGAATAGGTAGTGAATTTTATTGCTGCAAAGCCTAAGTATAATCCATAACAGTATAGAAAGGTTGAATTGTGAAAAGTGTACATAGGATGAAATGGGGGTGGGAGAGTAAAATAGCTGGAATTAGCATTGTGACAGTCTGAAAAAGTGCCATAATTGCTTTAAGATGAATATATAAAATATTCTGAATATGTTATTCAAAGCAAGTAATTATAAATAAATTTTTCTCCTCTTTGTCATGTACAAATGTATTTATGATTTTGCAAGACTCAGAGTTAACATAATGGGAATTCATCTCCCTTGTCCATTTTGGATGTAAGAAGAAAAGAAGATTCCTTATTCCAAATGATCTGATTTCTTATTCCTAAAGATAGCTCAACATGCTGCTTTTGTAACTTGAACAAAGCCCATAATTTCCCTTACATCCATTACCTCATTCAAATAATAGGGCATAAGTGCATTTCTATAGCATTGGGACCAATTCCTAATATTGTATTATACTCAGGAAAATAAGTGGCACTGTAATACATTACCTGGCATCAGCAAAACATAGGTGAAGCTATTGGGTACTTCTACAGGGACTGTAATGGTGAATTAGTTTAACAGATGTGTTTCTTTTTTCAAATTTCAAAAATCATCATATCATGAGATTCAACATGTAAGTCAATTCTACTGAAGGGGTCTAACTCTATACACACTTTTTAGCTACTAGGTAACTATTGAGCTTTACCTAAGACATATATGATAGGTGAAGAGTCTTATTGGATAATTAACTATGGGTCTCATAGGGAAAAAAATGCATGTTGGTGAAGAAAAGTAGGGATAGGGAAATTCACGCTGAGATAGTTCTTCGGAATAACCTTGTGATTGCTGCCTGCATTAGAATTAGCAACATTCTGCTGGGATTATACCAGTGATACCAGTAACCATAGAAATAAAAAAAAAAACATAGGTTAACACTTTAGTTTTCTATGTGGAAATACAAATTTGCAGAAAAACACTCTGTTATGGGAAATGTACTTTCTGGTCTTTACTGCTGGTCCATAAGGTTTTTTTTTGGGAGGGGGGGATGACTTACACTATAATGGTGAGAAAAAGACTCTGAGGCCCCATACAGACAGGCCAAAATAAAGCTGCTTCGGGTCACTTTGAAGGTACAGTGGTACCTCGGGATACGAAATACCCAGGTTACGAAATTTTCGGGATACGAAAAAATCCCATAGGGAATTATTGTTCCGGGTTACGAATGTTTTTTCGGGTTACGAAAAAACTTTTGGTGCTTTTTTCGGCTTTTTCGCACGGAATCGCGGCTTTTCCCCATTAGCGCCTATGGCAATTCGGCTTACGAAGGCTTTTCGGGTTACGAAAGCGGCCGCGTTACGAATTAATTTCGTAACCCGAGGCACCACTGTATGCTGTTTAAATGATGCATGCGCACTAAGATTCCAGAAGCTGCACCAAAGCTGTGCTCCAGTTCTTAGGACTGGATCGTGGCTTTGGCACAGCTTCTGGACTCTTGTTATGCATGCATCATTTAAACAGCATACCACCAAAGTGACCCGAAGCAGCTTTATTTTGGCCTGTCTGTATGGGGCCTGAGGCACCTTTACATTCTTACTATAAAGGTCTAGAGTACATTTAAGGATGATAGATTGCACATTCATTAAGATGATCCAACTCCCTACAGTTGTCCCTGCTTGGAGATTGTACTGATGTATAATCCATGTTGCTAGTTGTAGGTTTAAATAGAATGGGATGTTTCCTAGGATAGTTAGGAAGTCAGCCACCCACCCAGGGTAAATTCACAATTTCCCCCTTGTATACCCCATCAGAGAGCATTTGTGACTTGTCACTGGCCAGCAGATAAGAAGCAGACTGCATTAATGCAGCTTTAAATTTTGCCACTAAAATTTTCAGTAGCATGTCTGTTCCTACTTAGATTTAACACATCAAAACTAGAGACACAGGTCATGGCTTTATCTGTACCCCAAGTGTTTGGAAGTTTAAGTTCATGTATTTTGTCATTTGAGTGGTATTGTAGTATCTTCAGAGAAATTCTGACCTTTCTGACACATTTGAACTACTTTTCAAAGGGTCCTTTTGTTTTGAGTGGGATGACAGCCCATTAAAATAGAGCACTGTATATTCCCAGGGCACAGTGCAATGTTGGTAATGAAATCTGCTGAAACTACTGGCACTAAGGAATGACTTATATCCAGGAAATGAACAATGGGAAAATGGTGTGCGTGAATCAACTCACTTTCTCTTGCTTTTATACAGGAAAAATTGTTGGGAGAGGAATACAAGGGTAAAAAATACAATCAATGAGAATATGATGAGATAAAAGAAATGTTAAATGAAATTTTATTCTTCTAAACATGCATGTCAAGAAAGGCAATTTTAGTCATACAGCGGTGGAGCATTTTGTTTTTTCTGCAATAAAGCCATCAGATCAATAAAAAATTATGTAGCAGATTATTATTACACTGAGCTCACCATAGCTCTAATCGTAAATAATACAGCAGTTATCCTGGTTATATTAATTATAATTAGAATGCAGATAATGCAGACGGTCTTTTATTACTAGAGCCAAATCAATTTTCCAGTGTTATTCAATGCAAGGTCACACAAAGTTGTTCAAGCTCTTACACTTCTTATGAAATGACCTGCATATGTAAGAGAGGGTTTGGCTCAGCTGCCTAAGACACATTGACTGAAAAGTGCATTGAAATAATTACAGGCATGAACTCTTGCCCATAATGGCAAAATTTCATTTTATAAAGTAAGCAGTGTTGTAATCCAGGCTCTTTTATGGTGCAAAGACTCATAAATCTTTCAGAAAAGACCCAAGTATTTCTGTTTGGTTGTCAATCAGAAAATGAAATGAATTTCAGTTGATATTTCTGCTTTATGAAATGTTGTGTTAAATATACTGATTGTCTTGCTTCTGTTGCTGCTTTGTGTCTGTGAGGCTGAAGTTATATACCTGGGAATAATAATAATAATAATAATTATTATTATTATTATTATTTATTTATAGCCCGCCCAATCACAAGGAATCCAGGTGGGTTACAACAGTAAAAATAAAGATAATAAAATAAAATACAATAAATAAATAAATAAAATACAATAAAATTAAAGAGAGCGAAGTGAGTACATTCACAGTTAGGCCTGATGGAAGTTGGGCCTCTCTTTTTCACTCCCTCCCAGGTCTGATGATGATGTCATGGAGGGAGGGCTCTTCTTCTTGAGGCAAGGATTTTATTTTAATTAATTTTAATTTAATTCTTCTCATTAAATTTAAGAGAAGAATTGGTGGACAGAGTGACATAAGTCACAGTAAATGGGGAGTAGAACTAGGTAGGGAAGGCCTGCCGGAAGAGATCCGTTTTAAGAGCCTTCTTAAAGGCTGTAAGAGTAGAAATGTCACGGATCTCCTTCGGCAGGTCATTCCATAGCTTCGGAGCTGCGATGGAAAAGGAATAATGTATGGATATGAATGGCCCTTTGTATCTACTGTGGTTTGGTTCCTGGACCCAACAGGGATACCAAAATCTGTGGATGCTCGTCCCATTAAATACAACGACATAGTAAAATGGTGCCCTTTAAATAAAATGGCAAAATCAAGGTTTGCTTTTTCGAATGTATATATTTTTAAAAATATTTCAAAGATGTGGATGATTGAATCTATGGATAAAGAATCTATGCATATAGAGTCAACTATAAATTGTTTAGGATTATGTTGGATAGGCATGTGGGGGGGGGGTGCATTGCATTAAAGTGGTTCTACTTCCATCTGTAGGGATCTTCCACAGAATGGCACTAAGGGGCCCCTGTTTAGGCCTGTGTTACTTAAGCTGTGGGCTGCCCAGGGTTGTATTGTGCCTCCCATGCTGTTCAATATCTATATGAAACTGGCTGAGGAGAGCATCAAGAGTTTTGAGTTTGTGTGCCATCAAAGTGCTAATGACCATGAACTGTATTTCTCCTTGTCTTTGGCTTGGCTGAGGGAGTGCAAGCACTGGATCAGTGACTGGATTTTATAACAGGCTGGGTGAACACTGGTGAAATGAAGCTGTATGCTGATAAAATGGAACTTCAGTGGATTGGTGGCTCTTCGGTCTGGGAACTGGGGAAACTACTTCCCCTTCATTGGGCTGAGCTATCTGCCCTTCAAGGAAGCAGATGCATCCTCTTTGGAATACTCTTATATCAGTCTTTGCAATTGGAGGTCCAGATGGACTCTGTGGCTTGTTGTTCTTAGGAACATAATCGACTGGACTGGTAGCTGCAGCCTTTCCTGAACAGGGACAACTTAACCACAGCCTCCATGCACTGGTGATTTCTTGATTAGATTACTGCAGTGCACTGCATGTGTGGCTGCCCTTGAAGATGACATCCAAGCTTCAGGTAATGAAAAATGCAGTGGCTAATCTGCTGGCTGGAACACTGCAAAAACTACATAAACTGGTATTAAAGGAATTGTACTGGCTACCAAATGTTCCAGTTTGAATTCAAGGTGCTGGTAATAACATAAATTGCTTTAGCCATCAATACGAGGAGGAACATTTCTTCCCATATATGAGTGACTGAGGTTTGAGTTCTGCTTTAGTGGTCCTCCTCTGTGTCCTATTAACCATGGCAGTGAGAAAACATGGAAGTGGGCCTTCTCTGTTGTGGCACCCCAGTCATGGAATTCCCTCTTCTTAGAGGTCTGATTGATGCTAAAACAGCTGTCATTTGGGCACCAATTAGAAACAAGTGTGTGTGTGTTTGCATTTAGACCTTCAACTCACCTCTCGACTTATGGTGACCAGATGGGCAATTTATAGGGTTTTCTTTGGCAAAGAATATTCAGAGGTGGTCTTGACAGTTCCTTCCTCTGAAGTAAACCCACAGCACCTGGTATTCACTAGTGGGTTCCTATCCATGTACTAACCAGGGCTAAACCCACTTAGCTTTCAGGATCAAAATGGGATCTGGTGCCTTTAGGGTATTTCCTCCCCAAGTAGAAACATATCTATTCACTAAAGCTTTTGGGGCATGATAGATTTTGTCCAAATTTGCACATGTGAATGGTTTTAAATTGTTTTTGTTTTTTACTATTTTTAAAGGCCCCTGCTTTAAATGTTAAGTTATTTGAAACACGTCTAATATTTACATTATTTTTATCACTTTAAATTGTTCTAAACCTCTCAGATTGGTTCTATTTCACCACTGCTTTGAGATCCCTAAAGGGTGGGATCCAAATATTTTAATCTAATAATTAAATGAATACATAAAATAAAACAATAGTAAAAAGCAAATAGACAAATAGGCATATAGTTGCATTTTACTCCAACTGTACACCACAAGGAGATTTATGGCATGAATCCAATTGTTAGCCCCAACCAGTGGAACTTGCATCGGTGTCAATTTGTCAATTTACTATAGATTCAGTAGGTCTATTCCAGTTGGGACTAACAATAGGATTAAAGTAAAGGCTTAAAATGATGTGACCCTCCAGATACTGTTGTACTGTAACCCCCACTATCTTTTCAGTGGCTGACCATGAGCCTGGGTTCACTTAGCCTGTGGTCAAGGCCTCATCCAGAGTTCACTTATGACTGACCAAATTATTCCTAGTCTAGTTGCCTAAATCAAGTGCTGGCATTCTGTATCTGTTGCAGGGATACTAAACCAAAACATTGATACTGCATCTTGGCTTAATGGTTCATAATACCACATTAATACCTTGTAGGGTTCATGGATTAACATGAACCCTGGTAGAATTGTTTTTCCTTTGTGAATGAATTGATGGTTCAGTAAATAAATAAAGCCAGTGTGGTGGTGTGATTTGAGCACTTGGGTTCAGGGTTCAAATCCAAAGAGATTCCACCTCAACATTAGGGAGAACTTCTTGACAGCAAGAGCTGTTTGACAGTGGAACACACTCCCTTGGAGTGTGGTGGAGTCTCCTTCTTTGGGATTTTTTAACAGAGGCTGGATGTCCATCTGTTGGTGGTGCTTTCACAGTTTTGCTGTAGTAATAGTTCTGAACTCTTCCATAGTTGTTGTGAAAGTTGTAGGAGTATGTGATAACAGCTTAAAGAGTTCTTGGGTACCACATAGTGGTCATATATAAATCTGTACTATAACACTTTCTTCTACTCTGTAAGAAATTCTGTTACTCAGAGTGCATATATATCCTAGTGAATGATAGTCTTCTTCTTCTTCTTCTCTTATTTAAAAAAGAACTCTATCTCAGAGGTAGCATGTGTATCAGGGGAGGCATGGATTGACATGGTAAGTACTCCTGCTTCAAATAATAGGATTTGGGAATTATTTTCGGTCCAAAACATAAGGAAAGAAAATGTCTAAATGTGACCTTGTCGTCTGAATTAACTTCCATGAGATTCCACTTTAAAATGATATGCCCAGTATTATCATTTTACTGCCAAAAACTGGGAACATTTCCAAATTTTGACTTACAAAATTATTATACTTCCAGCTTTTAAAAAAGAAGCTTTTTGAAGTATTCCTTTTTGTTGGATACTGTAATAGATGGCTCTGTAAAATCCTGCATAAATGGACAAGACAGCAAGTTCAGATTGCCCCCAAGGCAGCCTGATCTTATACACCGGCCCTTAGAATATTATATTTGTGTGTTTTGTTCTCTAGTCTGTATATTTTACAGTGTTTAATCACAGAAAGACTTTGGTTTTTTGTTTGACTTCATTAGTTTCTTTATGACTTGCCACTGTGAAGCCACCTGCAGGAATTTTGCAACACTGAAAAATAAACAACTAAATAAATGAATACTGTAATTAGTTTACCTATTTATAATACAGTTTCTATTTTCCTACCGAAATATTGGAAATGGAAGCATGTAATATAATATTAAAAGAGCAATGTAAAACTAGCCCAGCATGTTGGATAATATAAGAGCATAGTGTTGTTATGACATTTTTTCCCTTCTGAACATAAAACAATAATATTTTGTACCACTTACCCCCCTACAAGAATCTTAAAATGATTGTTCAAACAATTCCTAAGTGTACTTAGTACTGATTTCAAACACATTACTCCTCTCACCTTATGTACCTTTTAGGAAAAAGTACAAGTGGCAGTGATACAATTCATTCTTAGACAGTCATAGAATAGCTTCATATTTGTCTTTGATCTGTGCTTGTTTTCAGAACTACTGTTTTAGAAATGTTCTTTCTGCCTCTTGATCGCAACATGAAGCAAAAAGTACCATCTGGGCTCGGCACGCCAAAGTCAGAGATCTCTAGGTTATATTTGTGCCCCAAAAGACATTTTCTCTGTTAAGCCATTGTGTAGTTTAGTTTGTCACCGATAACTAACAAGATAGCAACACTGTAATTTTAATTGGCAACTATCCATTTATATCCTCTAGGTTTTCTCTTTCTTTGTTTTCTTCTGGCAACCTTCTTTTGTGGTTGGCTCATTGGCTCTCGTGCCCATAGCAACACCCATGTGTAAAGCCATATCCACTGGGGTACAGCAGGTTCCAAATACCAGAGGTTTGTGCTGCTGTTTCAGAATAGCAGACTTTTGTCAGAGTCACTGATCTAAACAGCTTGCCAGCTTAGCACTGCATGACATTTTTGTAATTCCTTAATATTGTTCCACCTCATTCACTCAGGGTCCTTAAAACCTATTGGACAGTTAAGGTTATAAACACAATGCACAGTGTCCATAACTCTGCAAGATACTAGAAAAGACATGGAGAGGTATGGATGAAAAACTTTAGAGAATTTTTCAGAAGACATTGGGGAAATCAGGGAGGCCTAAATTCAATGTTTGAGATTTATTTTACAACTTCTAAAGTCTATGGGGTGCAGAAATAATTAAGAGTGTGAGAAAGAATTATCACAATTTATTTTTTAAATGTTCCTATGTTTCGTAAGAATATTTCTCACTAAAAAATAAGGAGAAAGACAAAATTACTGTTATATTTTAGACACTCTGCCTTCCTAGCAATTGCTCTACAAGAATAGTACTAATGGAATATTTCTGACTCATCATCTAAAGGCTATGCTATCTGCTATGTTAGTCAATGTTTGCACATTAAATACTGACATTTATTGTAGCAGGTTTCATAGGTTGAACCTCAGGATGGATGAGAAATTTGAACAGTTTGCATTTAAATACAAACCTACTAAATTCAATTACCCTAAATTGGATATAAATTGCAATACAGTTAATTGCTGAATTATATTTTTGCAGAATTGCTATGGTATGGAGATGGAGAAACAGTATAAAATGCATACAACAGTACATAGTTTGCAACAATACATAGAGATGGTAAAATGTGCACAAAATGCTGTATTGAAGAGCACACATTTGAGACAGTGCACAGGGAACTGTGTACAGTGGGAAAATACATACATACAAACAAAACAACATAAAAATTGTATATTTCTAAAAATGTTCATGTGCAGTTTTTTTAAAAAAATGCAATCTAGTGTGACAGCAAAAATTAGCAGTGAGTGAGTAAAATTTCACCTGAGTGAAATTATGTTTGAAAGATGTGTCCATCCCTAATCAGAATTCATTTTGCCTGATTATAAATTATAAATGGTGGAATTGCTGTTTACTGTGTACTATTTGGTAGTCCATCTCTGCATGGGACAGCAGAAATATATAGGCATTCTCCTAGTATATGAGTCAGATTTTTTTTAATATGACCATCAATCCCATATCAGTTGCTGGAGCACATCATTTCAAATGTCTGATGAGGTAGTGAGGAATACATAAATGCCTCCTCTACAAGAACAACAAATATTAAAAACCTCCCTGAACAATCTCACTTAGCAGTGCTACATCTGATTGTTAAGAAGGATGGACATGTGAAACTTGTATTTAGCTATGAAAGTGGTATGTTCCAGCAGTAGATGAATCATTTGAGCTTAGTAACTGCATATGTTTTTCTTTTTCTTTTTTCTTTCTTTTAATATCCTATAAACATCTTACATTTCTACATACAAATGACAGTGAGCAAGCAAGAAAGACTAAGAAGGCAAAAAGAAATATGACACTGCCAATGTGTGTTACAGTGATACCCAATTTTTATGTACTTGTTTGTTAACTGGTAATTTAAAGTTTTAACTATACTTCATTTATTTGATTTTACTGCTTTCAGGCCCATTTGACAGTGATCATGGTACCACTGGTAAACACATGGTACTCTCCCCACCCTCCCAGTAGTGCTATTCTTTGCACATTTTGGAAAACTTATTTCATATCCCTAATTCTTTTGAACAGAACAATTATTTATTGTATGTTTCTCCGATTTTGAAGGAGAAGGGCCTGGAACACATGGGCCAAAAGAAGTGGTTGCTGGTCTCTTTGGGGCATGGTGTTTAGATGACACATGCCCCTAAAGCAGACAGAAGTCCAAAGAGCTGAATCAAAAAGGAGCCATTTTAGTCTGGCTGCTGGGTGGCCTGGATTGGGACTGCAGGCGGTAGCCCATTTTGAGCTGCAATCACTGCAATCCCGATCCGATCCCAGCCAGAGTGACCTCTGGCTGCTCCTTTCTGGCCATCTGCCTCACCCTAAGGTTGACTTTAAACTTTGTGTGAACCAACAGGTAGTTTGACTGTGCCTAATTTCAATGGGACAATACGAAAAGAAACAAACACACAAAGAGAATAATGTTAGTCAGAGGCACTGGAAATAATTATCATACAGTGTTCATTAACATCGTTTGGAGATCAGAAGCATAATTATTTACTTTTAGAATTTTCAAAAAACTAAATTGGAGCAAATATTATCTGGATAAATGTACTAAGTTTTTTTAAAATATTATTGAGTCAGAGAATTGGCTTACTAGTTATAGCAGTAAACCATGTAGTCTGACCAGCAGCAACTTCGCAAAGTTTTCTTCTTCTCATGTTCTTTAAAAAGCTAACAGTGCTATGCCAGAGACTGAAACAGGGACACTCCACATGGAAACTATGGAAATATATCTCAGATTAAATTCATAGAGTCTAATTGCTGAGTAGGACTATGTAGTATTCCACTAAGTGTTGCACAGATCTCCACTGAGGCTGTATGGTTGGAAGACATTCTGTACTCGCTTCTTTCTTAAGGTAAGATTTCTAAGGATAAAGTGACTGTCTTCTAATGTTAATAATCATTATCAGTTGTGCACAATGTAGCACCATCACTTTGTTCTTTGAAAGATGAAGCCTCACTTCTTCCATAATTTTTTTACAGAGTTGGAAAAGTAATCCTGTTAATGTAAAGGTCTGGAACTTGATCCTGAAAGATGCTAAGCACTCCAGCTTGATAGAGAGAAGTGTTAGATATTTTTATATATGTAAGCCTAGACGAATTCCTGTGAACTTCATTGTTGCTATTGAGAAGCTTTGCACTAGCTTGAGAACTTGGTGATGTGAAAGAGGGAATGCCCAGCAGTTTATTTTATAAATCCCATTTTGTTACATTGACTTTCAGTTACCCTTAATCAGAAGTCAGGATCTTATGAGAAGTATTTCATTTCTGTTCAAGTTTATAAGAATGTTGCTTAAACGATTTTCTGTTATATAGGCGGCAATTAATTTTATGTTTTAAAGTTGTCAATTGTTTAATTATACTTTGATATAAATATTTTTTAAGTATTTATTTTAAAAATTCCTCAACATGAACCAAAAAATTGCAGAAAGGATAAAGATATCTTCACCAGTCTATACATAACAGGCAAACAGACAAACACCAGGGCCATTGAAGGTGTTTGTCCATATATAGTAAATTGTGGTTCCCACTGAATGTATCTGCTACTATAATTCAAGGGGTGAGATGACTAAACAAAATAATTTCATTTTTACTTCTACAAATGGAGTGTTTATATTTCCTGGTATATAGAAGATCTCCGGCAGATGAAGCGGGCTGTGCAATGACTAGAGCGCTGCTGGCAGAAACACCAGCACATATCTGATAAGACACTCCATGAGAAGATGTTGCATTCCTATGGATTGGCAATCAATGCAGCAAAGAATTCATTCTATGCTGCACGGATTGCATTGGCGGAGTCTCGTCCAGCAGGGCTGTTTAGGGTGGTTAAGGAGTTAACTCAACTACCTTCCATCCTGAACCCTTTACTAGAACCCACTACAGACTGCTGTGACGCTTTTAACCATTTCTTTGCTGATAAAATCTCTCAGATAAGGGCTGATCTTGACATTGGCGTTTCAGCAGAATCAATAAGACAGATCTCCAGTGACTCTGTAAACAGGATTAAACTGGATCACCTTGAGTTTGTAAATACCGATGATGTGGACAAGCTCCTTGAAAGTGTAAGGAAGATGACTTGCCCCCTCGATCCTTGCCCTTCTTGGTTGACCGTTCAGGGAGGTGATGCGATAAAAACATCTTTACAGCTTATAATAAATGCATCCTTTTGGGGGGGAATATTTCTATCCACTTTGAAACAAGCGACGGTGAAACCACTTTTAAAGAAACCCACCCCAGACCCTCTGATCAGAAATAACTATAGACCTGTCTCCTTATTACCATTCTTGGGCAGAGGGTGGTGCCCTTCCAACTCCAAGCTGTCTTGGATGAAACCGATTATCTGGACCCATTTCAAACTGGCTTCAGGGAAGGTTACGGAGTTGAGACAGTCATGGTTGCCTTAGTCGATGACCTCCGTCTGGGCATCGACAGGGGAAGTGTGACCCTGTTGGCGATCTTGGACATGTCAGCAGACTTCAGTACCATAGACCATGGTATCCTTCTGGAACGCCTGAGAGATTCAGGTATCAGGGCACTGCACTCCAGTGGTTCGGCTCCTACCTCTCGGGTAGATTCCAGATGGTGAGGCTGGGGGACAATTGCTCTCATAAAAGAGAGCTGACATCTGGCATCCCTCAGGGCGCCATTCTGTCCCCCATGCTGTTTAACATTTACATGAAGCCACTGGGTGATATCATCCGGACACATAGGGCACAGTGTTGTCAGTATGCTGATGACACCCAGATCTATTTCTTTATGTTTCTGACTGACACAGTGACTAAGGATGGTATCTCTCCTCTGAACGCCTGTCTAGGGTCAGTAATGGGCTGGATGAGGGAAAACAAACTCAAGTTGAATCCAGAGAAAACAGAGGTACTCATGATAGGTACCCCAAGCCCGGCAGGGAAATTTGCCATCCAGTTCTGGACGGGGTCACACTTCCCCTAAAGGACAACGTTCGCAGTTTGGGAGTACTCCTGGATTCAACTCTACAATTATCATCTCAAGTACATGCGATGGCCAGGAGTGCTTGGTACCAGCTTCGGCTGATATGCCAACTGCGCCCCTACCTGGACTGAAAGGACCTTAAAACTGTGGTACATGCACTGGTAATCTCTCGTTTCGATTTCTGCAATGCGCTCTACATGGGGCTACCTTTGTACCAAGTTCGGAAGCTTCACTGGTCCAAAACGCAGCAGCCAGATTGGTCACTGGAACTTCCAGGTCAGACCATATAACACCTGTATTAAAATATCTACACTGGCTACCAATTAGCTTCCGGGCGCAGTACAGTGTTGGTTATCACCTTTAAAGCCCTATATGGCTTGGGCCCGAGTTACTTGACAGAACGCCTCTCCCAGTACAATCTGCCCCGCACTCTCAGAAAAAATGGGAAGAATCTACTAGTTCATACAAAAGTTAGACTAGTAACTACTTCCCAAAGAGCATACACAGCTATGACTCCCACGCTTTGGAACAATCTTCTGGAAGAGATCAGAATAAGTCCAACTTTATATGTCTTTAAGAAGGCACTAAAAACACTTCTCTTCCGGCAAGCATACCCCCCTGATCTTCTATAAGATCTGATGGAAACTTCATTTCAGGAAAAATTAAGATAACTTTATCGCAGGATGTACTGCAGTTTTAATATTGTACTGTCATACGTTGTTATTACATGGTTTTAAATTGTTTTTAAAATTGTAATTTTAGATATTTTGTCTGTTGAAATATTGTTATAATCCCGCTTCAATCCGTCGGGAGAGGTGGGAAAATAGAAATAAAACCTATTATTATTATTATTATTATTATTATTATTAAAAGTTCAGATAAATTAAGTTATTTTGAGTATTCTAAATATTCAGTGAGAAATATATTTGGATGACAGTTCCATGCTGAGGTTATGAATAAGAACTTCCCCTATGAATCTTACACCTCTGACATGCTCAGTGTCATCCATTGTTGGTTTTTTCCAGACTGAATTATCAAAGGTTGTGCAGCTTTTTGTGCCTCCCAAAACGGAAAAGTTTTTATCACAAGTGATCTGCTTCTGACACTCAGAAAAGGTATATTTGATATTTTTTTCTTAACAATGCTTTCCTATCTTTACTATTTCCATAGCCAAACCTGTGCTATGGCTTTAAAAAAGAGAGAGAGAGAGAGAGAGAGAGAGAGACTGTGTGTGCTTGCATCATATGTGTGCTTCACACATTCATAATAATAAATATCCAGTGTGTTGAGGAAGGAGGGTTAAGACTCTGGATTGAAAGTATGTGTTATGCAAATTGGGCAGTCACAAAACAAAACACACTGTGCTCCTCTTGCCTGTTAACTTTTGTTTAACCATGTGGTCAGTTTTGTCACATGATGTGATAGATAAATCTTCACAGATCTGTGGCTACAAAGCATAAGGCACAGTTCACAACTCTTCCCAGACACAAAATGAATGCAAAAGAGTGCTTGGTTTTGTCTCCACAGATCCTTTCTTTACTTCACCTTTTCAAGGAGACTTGGCTTCTCACTATGTGCATGCACCCTATCTCTTATATCCAAGAGGGAGGATGCAAGTGCATAAGTCCTATATGTTCAGCCATCCCCATCCTTCCTATGGTCCCAGCTCACAACTATCCTTTGGAGGCCATGAATCATGATCATTTGTGTTTTAAAATGATTGCTGTGATTTTAGGATATTACATTCTGTCCCTACACTCATTTTCATGCCAGTGCAGTGCAGCTGTGGAAATAACCAGTGAACACATTGTGCCTTATATTTATTTCTTGAAGTCACAGTAAAAATTCTTGAATTCACAGTAAAAAGAAAGCTAGACTACCTGCTCTTAAAAGCAGATTCTTTGGGTAGCTGACATTCACAGCAGTGTTGTTTGCAAAAATATTAGCTACCTTGTGCTTTTTACTGCTTACTTTTGTCACTACTTTAGTGGTGTGGTGAAGGAGATGTAGGTGAAGTACAGGGGAAACAGGGCCTGTATGCCCATCATTCTCCCAGTTTCATGGGTTTTCTTAAGGGTGCAGGCTGACAGTGACAGGCCCAGTTTGGTGACTGATACTCAGAGGTGTAAAGGAAACTGCACAGTGGGTTGTGTTTACGTTGATTCTGTGGCTGTCCCTCAGCAGGTAGGCTGACAGCAGATGCCCATCAGACAGTAGAGAGGCTGTTCAGTGCCTAGATCTGTGCCCATGGCCATGTCTGTACAGTAGCAAATAACAGTGTTGAATTCCTATTGTTCTCTAGCCATGCTGAGTTTGTTGCCTGTGTTTATTGTGCCTTTCTCCACCATATTATCACTAGGCCTAAAATTTATGATGATAGATATAGCTAAAGGAAAATGGACACACACACACACACACACACACACACACACACACAAAACAACAACAACAATGATTGAGAGCTTTGATTCAGCATCTTCTTTATTCTTTGTTTTATCTTTGTTTGGGAATAGCTCTGTCAGATCTTCAGCATCCCTATGAATTTCCTACAAATTTTCTTGCAAAATCCAAGTCACTGGAATTCAAACAATGGATGGGATTCTTTTGGCTCTGCCAGTGGCATGACTATGCTAGTGGAGGTGACGATAACAGCTAAGCAAAAGGTAAAAGGTGACAGTGAAGGAATAGGAGCAGAAACAGTGATGAGAAAAGAAGGCTGCAGGTTTCATTGACATCCCTAAGAGACAAGCATTTGAGAAGCGAGAGGACAGTCAGCAGGCATTTCTTCCTGTTGTTACTACTGCCACCACTGCCTCTTTGCACGCCATAAAGAGTCAGACCACTAGTATAATGAACACCCCATTAGAGATTTCCCACTTCCTAGAAAATCAGGGCAATGGAAATGGTTCAAGGAAAGTCAAAGAAAAATAGGGAAATGGTGTAATGGTGTGTGTGTGTGAGAGAGAGAGAGAGATACTGTAAGAGCAGCATTCTGCACTTGTAGCAATGAGAGAAGTGGTAGAATACAATTTCACATAAAATTATTCAGATTTTTAAAATAATCATTGACTGTGCATAAACAGCCTTTTTAAAAAAAAATGAAATAAAGCTATATGTGATAGCATAATTTTGTTATGGAGAGGCTAGCTGGGATCTTGCAACCAGGTATTTTGTACTTTCAAACAAATCAATTTTTCAAATCAGTTTCAGTTGATTTAAAGAATGTGGTTATTTTGACAGAATATGGAGTTTATTGTGCCTGCCACCCCTCAGACCTGAGTCATAGAAATTCATTACACTGACAATGCTTTTTAAAAAGAAAAGAGAAAGAAAAAGATGGAAGAAGAAATACTTACTCATAAATGAAAAATTATATTGCAGTTTCAGGCCTATATGTTTCATGATATGGTTTCATTTAAGTGATTTCTTTTGAAGGAATATTCAGTGTATTCAGTTATTTTTAAGGTGGTAGAATTCAAAGACATAGCTGTGTTAGATTGAGTCAGTATGCAAAGGGATCTTGTAGCATCTTTGAGACAGAGAGAAACATATGTTGGTAACATAACTTGGGGTTATTTTGAATGATTGTAAGAGAAACAAAGAAAAGGTAAAGATAATGAAAAATAAAATTAGGTGGTAACCATGCCTTCAGTTCCTGGTCAGTTACCATATTTTATAGAGTAATACTATAATGTTAGCAGGAGAACAAAATCACCTTGTATAATGGAAAGACTTGCCGGGTGTTTGGGAGTGTGTGGATGCCTTCCTCCAAAGTCAAATGGGATTATGTGGTATAGCAAAATTTTTACATAAGGAAAGTCTGGATCATCCAAGGTATTGAAAAACCTTGGTGAAGACTAGGCTGTGGAAAGCGTTTGGCAGGGAAAAAATTAAGAAGTTTGGGCCAACAGCTTTTACATACCCTGCCACATTAATTGCTATATTTGATTTGATATTTGTGTGACACTTAACTTATCTGGCTCATCAATTTGACCTCAGCTTTCTGGCACTAAACATGTGTGTCCTTAGTTGACATTCCTGTACTGATGGAGAATGTTGGACCCAAATAGTCATGATGCAAACTTACAAAAGTTCAAAACTCAATGATGATACAGCACGTGCTGTACACAGGCTTTGTTTACGTGGCTTTCAGCTTATGCTGAAGCTGCACCACAATTAAATGAATGGCATGTGTGCCACATGCATACACCCCATTGTTTTCAATGGGGTGCGAGCATACACGGTTTCCCCCTTATGCGGGAACCTCCGGAATGGATCCCCCACATAAGGGTACCTAAAACTACTAGATTAAAAACAAATAGTTGATGAAACAATGGATGCTGCTTAAGTAAGCCAATCCTTGATATGCTGTTGAGACAAAGAAGAAACATCAAAATTATTATGAATAATAGTTCATACACACACACACACAGAGAGAGAGAGTTTTCACATATGCTTATAGGTCAGAGAGACAGAAGGAACTGTCGATCGAGGCAGGTTATTTACCAACAATATTGTCAAGACTTTAGTATTCATCTAATACATAATAAATCCAAGCAAAAAGGAATTAGGGGAAGAAGTACAGGTAATTAGAAAACAGTTAGAACAAAGAATAACAACAGAAGTCATGAAAAATATAAAAGAATGTAAACATTATCACTTCGAAAACGCAAACAAAGTGGGTAAATGGTTGGCCAATAAGTTAAAAAAAGAGAAAGCAGAGAAAACAATTCTGAAATTAACAGAGAATGGAAAAACATATACACAACAAAAAGATCTAATAAGGATAACAGAGCAATATTATAAAAACCTATTTAAGGAAGTAAGAGGGGAGGGAAACGGAAAAAGCAAGAAACAAGAATATATTAGAAAATGCCAACCCACAAAAATAACCAAAATACAATTAGAAAATCTGAATGCACCCATTTCAATATCCGAAGTGGAAACAGCAATTGACAAACTAAAAGAGAATAAGGCGCCGGGGCCAGATGGATACACAGCAAATTACTACAAAACATTTAAATCTGAGTTATCACTTTGGCTGCACAAAACAATTAAACAAGTCGATAGTGGAAAAATACCGGAATCATGGAAACAATCCATAACGGTACTAATACCTAAAGAAGGGAAAAACCCCGAGAATATTGCAAATTATCGCCCGATCACTCTATTAAATATCGATTATAAAATCTACGCATCTATACTGGCAGAAAGGCTTAAAACTTTTCTAAGAGAATGGATTTCAGAAGAACAAGTGGGGTTTCTCCCAGGGAGACATCTAAGAAACAATATCCGCACACTATTAAATATAATTGAACACTATAGCATATATAAGGAAAAAAAAATTGGGACTAATATTTATGGACCTAGAGAAGGCATTCGACAACGTAAACTGGGAGTTTATGATGACCCTAATGGAGGAAATCGGAATACAAGGTAAATTTTTAAATGGGATACAAAAAATATATAAAAGTCAGGAAACACAAATAATCGTTAATGGAGAAAAAACAAACAGCTGTACGATTACCAAAGGGACCCGTCAGGGATGCCCTCTTTCTCCACTATTATTTATCATGATAATAGAGATATTAACTAGTAAGATAAAAAAGGAAGGAAAGATCAGACCACCCAAAACAAAAAATCATCATTACTACCTGCGTGCATACGCAGACGATTTAGTAATCTTTCTAGATGACCCTGTAAAAAGTATTAAAAAAGTGGAAGAAATCTTAGAAGAATTTGGAAATCAGGCAGGAATCAAAACAAATAAAAGCAAAAGTGGAATAATAACCAAAAATATAAGCCCAAAAGAAATTATAAGATTAAAAACAGTAACGGAATTTGAAATCATAGACAAAACTAAATACCTGGGAATAACAATTACTAATTCCAACAGTGATCTGTATAAAAATAACTATGAGATTGTGTGGGGTAAAATCAAAGCAGAATTGAATAATTGGTCCAATAAATTTTTGTCACTTTTGGGAAGAATAGCGGTAATCCAGATGAACGTGTTACCTAAAATGTTATTTCTATTTCAGACACTCCCAATAATAACGAATAAAGCACCTTTTGTACAATGGGATAAAGATATAGCTAAATTTATATGGCGCGGGAGGAAATCCAGAATAAAAGCAAAAGTGATGCAAGGGAAAAAAGAAATGGGAGGACTAGGTTTACCTAATCTAGAACTATACTTTAATGCTTGCGCCCTCCTATGGGCTAAAGAGTGGATAACACTAGAAAATAAAAAACAATTAGAATTAGAAGCAACTGATATGAAAACAGGTTGGCATGCACTTCTTTTATACGAGCAAACAGACAGAAGGTTTAACATCCACAACACCAGGAAGGTAATACTTAAAACCTGGAAAAAGTATAAGGATTTTTTTTATACTAAACTCCCATCGTGGATGTCAACACAAGAAGCCTTTCATAAAGAAGAGTTCCCGGAAAACCACAAATGGGTAAAATACGAAGACTGTATAACTAATATAAAAGGGAAGACGGAATTGAAAAATATAGAGGCTCTAGTACGTGAGGGGGGAAAAATCAACTGGTTACAATACGAACAGTTAAAAATAGAAACTAATAAGGATATAAAGAACAAAGGTATAGAGACAGGAAAAACAGAATTCGATAAAATTATAATGGGGAAAGAGAAAGGATCAATCAAGAAGATCTACAATAGGCTTTTAGAAATTGATCAAAAGGAAGAAACGGTAAAAGAAACAATGGTAAAATGGATGGAAAATTTAGGAAAAACCATACCACTAGATACATGGCAGAACTCATGGAGGACAACCCAAAAATTTACAAAAGGAAATACTTTAAAAGAAAACTATTTTAAAATATTTTATAGGTGGTATCTAACCCCCTCCAGACTAGCAAAAATGAAAAAGAATGTAGATGGACACTGTTGGAAATGCAGAGAAAAAGTGGGAACAATGTATCATGTATGGTGGAAATGTAAGGAAACACAAAATTTCTGGAAGCAAATACATAAGGAAATACAGGAAGTGAACGAAATAATAATACCCCTAAGTCCTGAACTATTTTTATTAAATATGACAGAAACATGTAACACAAAATTAAATAAAAATCTGACCAGTACATTACTTTATCAGATTAAGGCAGCACGCATGGTATTTGCGAGGCACTGGAAAGGGAAAACTATACCCAATATAGCAGAATGGAAAAATAAAGTATATGAATTTAAGGAAATGGATAGAATGACTATGTATATCGCAGGAAGAACAGAACAAGAGTTTGAAAAAAAATGGGGAAAATTAACAGAAAAATGGAACAAAGAGCAAAATAAATAAATAAAAGATTAGAATTTGTGTATTTGGGGGGGGGAAAAAGAGGGAGGGGAAAAGGGAAAAAGGAAAGTAAAGGAAGAAGGGGAAAAAAAACACAAAAAATCCCTATAGCCCCAACTGAAGTTGGTGTGGATCGGATTCAATAAGAACCTTTATTAGATAACACAGTAAAGGGATAAGGTGGTGTGGAACAGATGAAGGGGTAAATATATATAAAAAGAACCATGACTGGAAAGGCATAAAATCTCCTCTCTTTCTCCGTGGTTAAAAGTATACTGTAATGTCCTTTGGTGTTTTGTTTTGTTTTGTTTTGTTTTTGAAACTGTCGGAAGTAAAGAGGGAGAAACATTGATGATGTACGGAAATGAACTAAGGAAGTATAACTGTAATAATTTAATCGGTTGTATTATATTCAAAAAATGAAATAAATATTATATTTAAAAAAAAAAAAGACTTTAGTATTCATCTAGCTCTATATTACTTTGGGAAATTGTTAAGCATTATGGCCTGTTCTTCCATTGCAAGGCTTCTTCTCTTCTATGAGAAGTAACAGGAAAGATATGATTCCCTGCCCTGATACATACCCTAAGCACTAAAAAGTAGCTTTACCTTGTATAAAATTACAATTTCATTCCAATCTGATTATTTGTTTCCACTTGGTATTTCCATTTGCAGCCAGTACAAGTAAAGATAGTTAGCCACCACTTGCAGTCTATTTTAATTTTGCAGAAACACATCAACGTGTGTGTGTGTGTGTGGGGGGGTCATCCTCATATTAAAAAAATACATTGTAAGGACTAGAAAGTGGAATTTTAACAGCATAAAAGTGTCTTTGGCCCACACTTATCACATGACTTTGTGTCTGTCCAGCTGCTGCCCTGCATACCTTTCATTACTGTAGCGTACCTTTTCTTTGACAGGGTAAAACTGGTAACAGGTTCACAGTGTCACTGCTGCTCTATTACTGCCTTCATGCAATAGGTCTCTTCCATGGCTGGTCTGGTTCTCAGGCAGTCATGTGGTTTGTGTGGGCATGATTCCGTTGCTCTTCCTCCCCTCACATCAATCGTGCCACCAACTGCCTCTCAAAGCCAGCTGCTGTGTGCTCATTCACACAGCATTCATTGCTGGAATTTGCTTGGCAACCAGCATAGCTTGTCTACCCTCTTGATGTGAATATGCACACAGCAGACATGTGATTCAGGAGGGGGGAGGGGTAGCACATTCACACAGACGGCATTTGAATGTGTGGAAAATGGATCATGTGACCATGGATCACCAAAACACTATCGTGGGGGAAAGTGTAATAAGAAATGATGCCAAATTGATATTCATCCATTCTTAAATTACTGTAATTGTAGCAATACAGCTGGCTTGTGTATCGTTTCTGAAGAACATAGGAGCACAAGAAGCTGCCTTATATATTGGTCTATCCATTGTCAACTTTGACTGTACTGTACAGAATTTGAGGGAGGAGGCTATCCTATCTCTACCTGGAGATCCCCAGTATTCCCTGCTTTCATCCAAATTTTAACCACCACAGACAAGCCAAAAGTGCCAACTTCAGGCCAATCCGGGGGCATGACATTCAGATGACACATGCCCCCAGATTGGGCTGAAGCTGTGCCACGGCTACCTAAGGCGGCCCAAACCTGTCTGCAAAAGGAGTGTTAAAAAAGCACTCTTTGCTGGCAGTCCTTTGCAGACCATGGCGGCGACTGGCCTGAAGACTGAGGTATGTGGTCACCATGGTCCCGCTCTGCTCAGGCTGCACTTACAGCTGGAGCAGCCAAGCCACCCGTCTGCTTGAGGCCCCGGTCTAACTATGCCTAGCTTCTAAAATCAACCAGGATCCAGCATATTCAGAGTGAGAGTTTTTGACAGAATGTTCTTCCTATTCTGTTATGAAAACATGAAAGAAACATATGGTTTATACATGTTGTTAGTGATAATAATTAGCACTTCCATCTGGCAAAGCATGGTACTATCCTTTATGTGGACATTTGCCATGAAAACACACCTGTAAATTTACCTTGAAATTTTTTTGGTGGTAATGCTGGTTCCAAGTTTTAACCTTGGCCCACTAAATACTAGGTTCCTTCATCACCCTTAAATTCCCAGAAGACATGGAATGCTAAAGGGACACAATTACACACTTTGTCTAAATGCTTCCCTTTATATTCTCTTTAGTTTCCAGAGGATTGTGGTAAACCTGTGTGTAAGAAAGTGGCATTGGCCTTTCTGACATCTGAGCCTGAGGTGTTGTCTGTCAAGAGAGTGGCTCTTTCAGAAAGAGAGAGAGCAGACCCTCACTGAACATTTCAGTTGGGAGTAGACAAACAGAGAGACAGAAGGAAGTGGAATTGACTTAAATCTGCTTTTTGCTATGTTCAGACATTTTGAAACTATATATATGGATTTAGTTTGTATATTTCCATTGCACTCCTTATGTGGAGAGTTACTTTTTGAAGAAGAAAGTCTTTAATATCTGTGAAGGTCTTCAGAAGGCTGGAAAATTAGAAATATTATTTTTACTTAGAATCACAGAATCATAGTGTTGGAAGAGATGACAAAGGTCTTTCAGTCCAACCCCCCTGCCATGCAGGAACACAGTATGAAAGCACCCCTGACAGATGGCCATTGAGCCTGTTTAAAAACCTCCAAAGAAGGAGACCCCACCACACTCTGAGGCAGCGTATTCCACTGTTGAATAGCTCTTACTGTCACAAAATTCTTCTTAATGTTGAGGTCAAACCTCTTTTCCTGTAGTTAAATCAATTGTTCTGTGTCCTGTTCTCTGGAACAAACTCACTCCATCGTCAGTGTGACATCTTTTCAACTATTTAAACAGGGTTATCATGTCACCTCTTAACCATCTCTTCTCCAGGCTAAACATACCCAGCTCCTTAAGGAACTTATCACTCAATATTTTAAACCAGCTCTAGCCTCCCAGGGCTGGAGCCAGGACCTGGGATGGAAGCAGGGATTATAACACACTAACTGCCAGCCGCCATCAACCCGAGTCCAACTTCTAAAAAAAGTGCTGGCAGAGCACAGCTGGGACCCAGGTTGATGGCAGCTGGTGGTTCAGTGGTGATTTAGTGTCCAATAATCCCTGCCTCCATCCTGCATCCCAGCTCCAGCTCCGGAAGCTGGAGCCAGTTTAAAATGCTGAGCAATAAGCTCCTATGCCTCTCCTTATATGGCTTGGTTTCCAGACCTTTCACTGTTTTGGTCCCCCTCCTCTGGTCACTCTAGTTTGTCAACATCCTGTTTGAATGTTGGTGCCCAGACCTGGATGCAGTATTCCAAGTCAGGCCTGACCAAAGCAGAATAGAGAGGCACTTTTACTTCCCTTGTACTGGACAGTATGCCTATATTTGCTTTAAAACAGGGGTAGGCAACCTTTTTGAGCCGGGGGCCAGGTTGCTGGGGGGCTGAAGCACTGGGGTGGAGCTTCCACTCTCCAGGGGTGGGGCCACATGCTGGGGGTGGAGCTTCCACCCTCCAGGGGCGGGGCCGCATGCTCTGCCCCTGGAGTAATAATAATAATAATAATAATAATAATAATAATAATAATAATAGTTACTAGCATGGAAACTACTAAAATGCAATTCAGAATAGAAGGGAGAAAGCATGCACCACTGTCTCAACCCAGAAAAGCACAAGGAGCTGAGAGTAGTTTTTGCAAAGAGAACACCAAGGGCAAGTAAATAATAATAATAATAACAGTTACTAGCATGGAAACTACTAAAATGCAATTCAGAATAGAAGGCTAACCCCCCTCCCCTAATGAAGCAACAAACTCTCTCTGGCTTGCTCTTGCTCTTTCTGGCCGGCTGGCTCCTCCTTCTTCCTCCTCCTCCTTTCCCTGCTCTTCTATTCATAGGGAGGAGGAGGACAGAGGGCAAGGTGGAGCCCACTGCAGGCCCGCTGCAGCCCCTGGAGCCCTGTTGGAGTCCTCCAGGGGCTGCATCGGGCCTCCTAGATGAGCGGCACCATTTTGAAATACAAAATGGCAACCGGAGTGGCGCAAAAACGGGGGCAATCGGCGGCAATTGGTGGCAGGACTGTGCAGGGGCCGGCAGGAAGGCCTTGGCAGGCCAGATCCGGCCCGCAGGCCACAGGTTGCCGATGCCTGCTTTAAAACCTGGGTGTATACACATGCTTATGTTCTGTAATGGCTTAAAGTTTTCATTATGGCTTATTGCTTAGGCAGTTGTTGCTTTGGGTTTCATTTGTGCACAAATGTGAAAAGCACTGAATCAGAGTGTTCTTTTCCTGGTCCAGAGAATTAGAAATGTCTCTCTTCCTTCTTTTATCACATCTATGAAAAAATTACTTTATGGTTTTTATCCTAGCATGGCTAGCTGTAACTGTTGCTCGTGCATTCTCTTCTCACCACTGCTACCCTTCTTATTTGCTTGTTCAAACTCTCGGCCCTATGAGCAAGAAGAAAGGGACAACAGCGAAGGCAGGTAAAGGACCTGCGGCCACCATCAGCAACTCTGGGGAACTCTCAAAGATTGAAGCAAGACAAGAGAACTGTTAAACAACTGTAAACAAGAGGAGGATGTCAAAGGCACAAGTTTTAATCTCTGATATCTCAAATTTTAAAAAATATTAAATAAAACAAAATGTGACGACTTCTTTCTGAAAAGAGCTGTCACTAGTCAGAATAGCCAACACTGAGCTAGCTTTTTTTTTTTTTAATTACTCAGGGGCTACGAGCTTTCAGGGGATCTGTGTGCCTCCATGTGTTTTCCTTTAATTTCCTCCTTGTTTCTTTGAAAACCATATTCAAATGCATATTCACACCATCGGGCCTGAAGAGGAAGAGCCCTCCCCTCCCTTCTTCCAACTGTCATCTTCTGGCCTTAGAGGGAGTGAAAGGACAGGCCCAACGCCATCGGGCCCGGCCTCGATTAAGAAGAAGAGCCCTCCCTCCAGTCCATCTGCCTGGGTCCAGGCCTCAGAGGGAGAGAAGAATGCTGGACTTGATCCTCTCCCCCCCACCATTCCCTTCTCTTTTTGTGTCGTGTCTTTTTAGATTGTAAGCCTGAGCACAGGGAACCATCTATTATCCCCTCTGTTGTAAGCCGCCCGGATTCCCAGTGATTGGGCGGTATATAAATAAATCCTATTATTATTATTAGGAGAGACAGATGAAGGCTGAGATAGAATTGCTATTAGCCATTGTTATTTCTGTATTTCCACACTACCACTATGTGTTGAAGTTCTTTGTATGACTTCAGAGATGGATTTTCCAGTGTGCTGAATCACATGGCAAGCCTCTACATTTACAGAAGCCTCCTTTTCCAGAAAGTCACCTCTGCATGTGGAGAATGACTGAAACATGTGAGAGAGGATAGATGGAGATCCCACCTCATGTGTTTACCTGGTTCTTTAATATGCTTGAAAAAGCTTATGGGGTTTTAGAAATTGTTAATATATGCTTTGACAAAGACAGGAATATTCTTAACCTTAGAAATTATTTTGCCTCAGGAAAGTCTGAAATTAGTTAGGTTTTCTCATAGGGGAAAAATGTGTCCACTAGAATCTCATAAAGAGAGGGTAGAAACACATGCACACACATATACACAAACAGAGAGATTTGACTTGTGTTATTGGATCAAATATCTACCTTTGGAATCTCAGTTAATGCCAGGCTTAGATACTGTAAGGATTTGAAAAGAGGAATACTAAACATGTTTCCTCAAATACAATACTCACTGGCTTAATAGGTTCTTACTCCATAGCAAATGTGTATAGGATTGTAGCCTTCATGTAAAACTAAATGTAAAACAGAATTTCATTAATGTTTGTAGTGGCAGTGTCTTTTTGACTTTGAACCAAAACAAAATACAAAAGTCCAGCATGAGCTGAAGAAAAAGAGATTGATATAATACCCCAGCCCTGCAGGCAAATTCCTTTTCACCCCATCTGCTATCTCAAATGCTAAGCCCTGGAAATGCCACATGTTCCAAAGTAACAAACATTAACCATGTGTATGAATCTTACAGTTCCATAGAGATTTCTCACAGGGAAAAAGAAAAGATTTTTGGGGGGGCCTCTGTAAAATGCTGTCAAAAAGACCAAAAAAAAAAAAGAATAGAATAGAAAATGAGTTGTTTTATCCTGCATCTTCATTTTTGAGCCAATGCAATATATGTGATATAATATGTTATTTCTGTCTGTCACAGTTATTAGAGATAGATGGTTTCCCACACCCCTGATTTGAATGAAAATTAAATTATTTAACATATTGAAATGTAAGTAGCTCAGGATATCACCATTAATGAAGGTGAAGTAGCTCCCTGTATCAACTGAGAAAACACTTAGATGTCCGTTAAAGTGATACTGATATTTGGCAGCAGTAGTGGATGGGAGAGAACCAACCTTAAAATGGACATCCAATTGAATTACTGAAAATCTCCTTTTATTGACATAATGGGATTATGTATTCTATCTGCTGAGCTACAACCATACTTTTGCATCCCACCCAAGTCACTTGTAAAGAACATGTAGTTCCCTTAAGAGCCATTTAGCACAATGTTTCTCCCCTCTTTCTATGTGCACTGTTTGGCTCAAGAGCATAGTCTTGTTCCCAGCAAGCTCTAGGAGGAAAAAGAAGTCATGATGTTAAGGATGATTTACTTAGATCATTAACCCCTGTATGTAGCCTGAGTCTCTCTGCTGTGCCTTTGCAGTCCGCTGCTGGGTCCTGGAGAGCTCTTTGCTGTTAATTCTGCAAAGTACCAAAACAAAGTACCTTCCAGTGGCTCTGTTGGCAGATGACAGATATCTTAATCTGTGTCTGCATTGGAATGAAACATAAGTAATATGACAATGTGCAGATTAAAACTCTTTTACTTCAGTTTGCATCTGCCTACCATTTCCTACATGTTCAACTTTTCTCCATTTAGTCAATTTCACCACTGTAACTTATTTGTGTTATTTTACATGATTTTGATCACCATGTTGACTTTATTCTTTATCACATTTGGGGAAACCAGATCCCAATATTGCTTATTTTTTTATAAGTCATCCGTGTAGAACTCCCCCCGTTTTAATTTACTAAAGGAGGAGGGGGGAGATGTAAGACGTAAGTAAAGGCAGAATAGACCCCTTAATCTTAATTATGCATTCTGCAGTATTATAAATGACTAAAGATTACTTCCAATGTTGGTATAATCTTATAGTGTGCAGATGTGGCTCTCTTTGGTACATGCCATCTTTACTGAACTCACAATTTCCATAATGCTGTCACATTCTGCATGGGAAGCAGATTTACAGATAGGTAATCCATGTAAGGTATTTTAAAGACAGCTTATTAAAGGATTGAGGCCTGCTGTTAAATTGCATATGCTTTCAATTGCTATGAGGAGCAAACAGTATCAAGAAGTACAATAATTTAGCTGCAGCTGGAGAAAGGCCTATTTAAAGTTTCAATGACAGATCCTTTAAACTTTTTCTTTAAAGTTCTTTTCTGCTTTATATCTCTGCCTGTGTCGTGTGGGGTTCTCTTTTATATTGTATAATTTCACCAGAAGGTCTAAAGTGTATATGTTAAGAAATTGAAATTTGGTCTTCAGCCTGCTGCACTGAGTTTACAAAATGATTCGAGGGTTCCAGTCTCCACACTTGATGGCATTATCTAAACACCTGACAGTAACGCCTAAGTCTTTGCATTTTTAGCATTGCTAATTATAAACGGCTCAAATCCACGTTCAGTGCTTATACCACTGCCTTCTTCACTGAAGTGAGCTGTGATTATCCTGTTTTGTACATGAAGTCGTTTGAGCATATTGGATAGTGCCCCCATCTGTCTCTGAAAAAACAAGACAATGTGTCACTTAACATGCCGTCTGCTCTCATTTACTTTCTCCCCTTTAAAATGGCTCAAGATTTTCATTTAGAATGTTGTTGCTTTTGTCTCATACAGTGCATGGACAATTAAGGGTATGTGTGTGTCAGTGTCGGTGTGCAGGCATACACATATGCACAGCAGTTCATATGCACACACAGACACACACACACCCCTAATGCTGAAATGGATGTCAAGAGCTATTTAGAGTGTTAGGAAGGAAAACACAGGGTCATAGAAGAGCTATGTTATACAGACAAGTATGTAGTGCTTAAAGGTGGTGTGAAGCCATGACTTCGTTAAAGCAGCCCTGTCATGTGTGCATCATTATAGTCTGAAAAAGAAAAGAAAAGAAAACAATATTAAAGGTTATATCCTTTGAACCTGTATTGGAATTCAGTTTCAGAGCTTTAGGCTGAATGACTAAGCCTATGTCAAATTGCTAATTTAGTAGTTTCTGTAGAATATATTTGAAATAATATCATAAATGTTTCTGACCTCACTACACCATTTTTATTTCTTTTCTGTTGTTTTTGTTACCTTGCCTGTGGCTGTGGCATACTGTGAGCATGGTTGAATGCATTTGTGCATAGAATCATAGAATCATATCCATCTGTCTGTCTATTACCTGTCTGTCTATTACCTGTCTGTCTGTCTGTCCCTCTGTCTGTCTATCCTTCTTTTGCAATGCAAATATGTCCAGACCCACAGAAAGCTAGGAATAACGATAAAGTTCTATGGAAAGGAGTCATATAATTTGCTGTTCTTATTTCCATAACATAGGTTTAATGCAAAATGTAGATACCACAGACTATTAAATTACACTGAACCTAAATATACAGTTTTTGCCATCATTTGAGGTACTATCAACTGACAAAACTTCCCTATCAATAATGTTGAAAGCAAATATGTCATATTACCTCCTTTTAATGTAGGGTAGTATATTTTTATTTTGAAATATTTATAGTATAAATTAATAAAATGGTGTTTCTATTCTTTTCTAATAAATCTCCTCTCACGTAAGTGTTAGAGGTTAATGGAAAGGTTCTAAATTACATTACATATTTCATAATAAATGAACATACAAGACCTTTATTAAGTTATATTTTGTGTATGTCCATTTTCTCCCTGCATAACAATTTAAGAAAAGAAATATCTGAACAACAGAAACTTTAAAATTTTAGGCAAATCTTGTTGTAAAATTTTGCTAGTGATAAATATCTAAAGACTGTTACATGCTTACAGAAAGCAAGTTTATTATATACTTTTAATTTCTACTCTCAAAAAGCTATTTCTTTCCCATTATTTGGTTTAGGAAAGTCAATAACAGCATTAAAAAAAAACTTTTAGATATTGCACTGTAAAAATGATCAATTATTGATCAACTAATTTTGTTGCATGATTGCAAAAGTGGAAATAGAGGACTAACACACATCATTACATTAAGTAAATATTACATGAAATAAACTTGCTTAAATAAAGGTAAAGCATATGTCTAATTAAACAAAACAAACAGTAATGTTGTATTAGTAAATTCAAATATGAGCGCCTTGGGTTGGAGAGGGATGTTTATGGAAATATATTTTGGAACAACAAGAATATTTGGGTATGGATGGGGCTATTTGAAGGTCAAACCCAATTCAGAATTATAAGTGAAAAAAATTGAAATGTAAATACCTAGATCTTTGATAGTGAAGTAATTAAAATGTATGGTTTTGCCTACTGTGTATAATAAGGGCTTATATTTGATCAACCATAAAAGTTATTTAATCATTTTAACCTTGGAATTCTACCCCACAGAAAAAAAAAACCCCTACTTAATGGAAGTTAGCTGAGAAGCATTAGAGTATCACAACATCAAGACGGCTGAGCGAGAGGGCATGGAAAATTCAAGCACAGCTTATTTCTGCCATAATACTATAGCAGGTTGCATGGCAACCAGTGGCTGTGGATTTTGAAGTTACTTTATCCTTATTCAATGAGCAAATACTTAGCCTGTATTTATTTTGGTAATTTCTAGAATTAATCAGGTATTGAAGGCCTAATTTGTAGCATTCTCGCACGATGATTCCAAGCACCACATATTAAATGTTTAACATGCTCAAATCAAAATTGGCTCCAAAGAACAATACAGTGCAAGTATTTCTAGGGATTGTGTAGCTGTTAAAGATTAAAACTGCACTGAGGTCATGCAAAGGTATGGCAGGGATATGACAGTACTGGAGCAGAATCCTGTGCCATGGTGAACTTTAGCAAGACAGAAGGCAAAGCTTATGAATTTCCAAGTCACCAAGGAGCCGTTATAACATATGCAGGATGGGGACAGAAATTAAGCTGGTGCAAATTACTAGAGCTGAACAGTCCAAAGAGGACCCAGGCTCTGACTATGCTGCATAGGTATTTCTCATTGCCAGTAGTATCTTTGTGTATTGGTTGTTTTTATCATGAAGAAAATAATGATATACACAATTCTGTCAGTTATTGGCTAATATAGACCAAAGAACTACCAATTACACATTAAGAACAGAATATAATTGTATTGTAACATACTTTTTATCAGAATATATATTTCATGTTCATGATTTTTAGCTGGTCCACCTTTGCTAGGGGGTCCAAAATTTGTATTCACTGCAGCCCAAACCACTTTCAGCAGCTTTGGCCATATAGATAATAAGAGCACTGCTGACAGTAGACTAGTGAGAGGACAAGATCTGGATCTAGACTGAATCTGCACAAAGCTCAGCTGGAAAAGACTGTACTGGAAAGCTGAGTGTAGCTTAATTTCATGTATGTTTTCTCCTGTACCCTGCCTAGTGCTGCTGCCACACTGCAGAATTAATACAGTTTGACACCAGTTTAACTGTCATGGCTCTATCCTATGGAATCCTGGGATTGGTATTGTTTTGTGGCATCAAAACTCTTAGACAGAATAGGCTAAATATTTCACAAAACTACAAATTCCAGAATTCCATAGCATTAAGCCATGGCATTTAAAACTGTATTAAACTGTATTGATACAGTGCAGATTAGACCAGAAATCCTAGTGCATGAAGTTCTACAAGGGGCAAATTTCGACTTCTTCTCTGATCAATAACTTTACAATAGATGCCCTCATTCTTTTACCTAATTCAGATCCTGCTAATGTACTATGAAAAAGTAATTGGTTAGTGTTATGAATACAAATAGATGTTGGAAGTAAATACTAATAACTCTTACCTGAAACTAGTGTCTTCCCCAGAAAAACCTCCTGTATTAGTAACTATATACTTCAAAAATTCAAAGACATGTTAGTCTGGAAAATCAGTATGTGAAGGAATTTTGTAGCACCTTTAATTCTAACTGAAAGAGAAAAGTTAGGAGCATGAGCTTTTGTAGACTTGAGCCTAATTCAAGTCTATGAATGCTCATGCTACTAACTTTTTCCTTTCATTTAGTCTCAAAGATGCTACAAGATCCCTTTGCATTCAAAAAGTAAGTTTCCATACCCATTCCAAGGGATATTTTAATAATTGCCCTTGTTCATATATTTACTAATATACACTTCAATAGTTTCCTTTTTGTGGTGTATGGTGCAGCAGCACCTATCAAAGTTGGATACCTCTGCAATTATAACTGTTATAACTACAGCTATTAGAAACTATTCTTACCCACTGTGACAGCTATTCTTGTCACAGATTTTGCCCACATCAGTGAGTTTTTTTCTCATAGCACTTACTATTTATTGTCTTCCACATTAGACAATACTCAAATACAGTGGTGTCCTCTGCTGTTAATATATCTATTCCTTGCCACATTTTCTCATAGTAAAATATATCTGTTGTTGTTGTGTGCCTTCAAGTTGCTTCTGACTTATGGCAAGCCTAAGGTGACCCTATCATGGCATTTTCTTGGCAAGGTTTATTCAGAGGAGATTTACCGTTGCCTTCCCCTGAGTCTGAAAGCTTGTGGCTTGGCCAAGATCACCCAGTGGGTTTTGTGGCTGAGCTGGGAATGAAATCCTGATCTCCAATTGTAATCCAACACTCAGACCACTATGCCATGCTGGCTTTCTCTCATATATATATGAGAGAACATCAGTGGGGTAGTGACTCCACTCTCGGAAGTTTATCTCACGAGCCCTGAAATGGTCCCGTTGCGTTCCAGAACAGGGACACACAGGCGTGCACGGAATGGGATGGGGCTAGGAACGCATCTTACTGCACAAGGGAATGCTGCCGCTGCCGCCGGGCATTCCAATTGTGTCATTACATCCATTCCAGAGGGTGTCATTTCTGAGAACTGTTCCAAAACATTCAGAGCCCATGTGATAAACTTCTAGGTTTTAATCTGAATTGTACAGGAATGATGCATAACACTGGATTTGTCCCCCCAAATAAGCTCAGAACCTTGGAGTTCAGACTCAAGCTCAGTGTAGATTCAGTGCCCAGCTGACAGGGGAGCTATCACCTTCCAATGGGAGGAGGATTGCTGCATGGACAGAGGACTTTTGCTTTCCTTCACCAGAGACTGGTGTGGAGTCTCAGCTGCCACTACATGAATTCTTACACCACTCCTTAACAATAGTAATGACAAAACATTTTCTTGTTCCTGTTGTTGTTTTGTTCAGTAAGTGTATGAAATTACAGATATGCCAAAATTACAGATACAGTGCACCCTTGGCTTATGGGGGGGATCCGTTCTGGACCCCCCATGCCAAAAAACGCATATGCTTGAGCCCCATTCACTAGTGGCACAGTGGTGTGGCGGTGGCACAGCGGCACACTGCGCCATGGATGCGCACCCCCATTCATTCAAATGGGATACACTGCCCCTTGTGCCCTGTGCACTCCCGTCCAGCTCTATGCAAGTTTGAATGTATGCTCAAATCCGTGTATAGCGTGCCAGCGTATGATGCAGGCGCACTGTATTACAGATACACTCGCTCTACAAACCGAAGCATGCCTCCTCCTGTGGGCTGCCTCTGGATTCCCTCCTATTTCTGCAGCCCCACTGCAGCTACATTTACCACTATGTTTCTAAGGTGGTGCCCACCTCCATCAATAATAACAACAACAACAACAACAACAACACTACCCTTTAAAACAAAGCATCCGAACCAATTTATCTTCAAACTGAATAGCAGCACTGGAAGTCTTCTGGAAGTGCAAGTCAGCTTGATTTCAGCTACGAAGCCACAGATCCAGTGGCAAGTGTGTAGAATGTGGTTCCCTAAAGATTCAGAGGGGGCTCAGTTTCCCACTGACTAGACATTGCTCATTCCTGGTCCAAAGAAGTGCCCACTTTACATGTGTTTAAAGTCCTGGATTTGAATAAAGGAACAAAATTAAAACCATCTCTCTACAAAATGGTTATCAAAATGTCCCTTTAAAATATATTTATCTCTACAAAATGGTTATGAAAATGTTCCTTTACCTGGATATAATAATCTTTATGGTTTTCGGCAGTAAGAGGTAGGCTACAGAGATTTGGATTTTTATTTTTTTTACCCACTCCTTGCCAAAGTTTATTTTCCCTACTCTAACACCATTAGTGAGTGTGAAAGAAAGACTAGCAGCCATATTGAAATGAAAACTGAAGTGCTAGTCCTCAGAAAAGACTCAGGGGCTGTGCAGACTGCCCCTTTTACAGCCAGATCAGGGGGGTGGCACCCGCATGCAGCAGCCCCAATCTGGCCTTTGCCGCAATCTGGCCTAAGGAGGTAGACTTACGTTTACAAAAACTTACTTAAACCACAACTTCTTTTGAACAGTTAGTTTCAAAAGTGCTACAAAGTCCTTTTGCACATTGATTTTCCAAATGGTATATCTTTCAGTGGCTCTAGAAGGTTCTTCATTCATGAACTCTAACAATCATGTTGCAGAAAGGGGCTAGAAAATTATTAGGACCAATTTTATGCCAAGAGGCACCATCTGGACATAAACATTCCAATATTAGCCTTTTAAATCTGGATTACAACACTCTTCTAGAGAGAAAACAGGAATATGTGAAATGCACTGTTGTTTCAGATTATTCAGGCATGTGGCCACTGCTGCCTGTACTGATTCTACTGCTGGCATGAATGTTTTGCAGCCTTGAACAGAGGAACTTCTTAAATCTGCTTTATTGTCTTATAGGTTGTTTTTAGTCTACAGGACTTAACAGTTGTCTGTATTCTTTGTCAGTTATAGGACAATGGTTCTTTACAGCAAAAACTCAAGCATTTAATGACCAAGATGCATAATTTATTTGTATAAAATGTACATTTGGGGAGCTTTTGAAAGGTGGATATTTGAGGTTAGTCTTATTTTTCCCATAGTAAATGATTTAATTATATTCTGTAAGGGTCCATTAAAGAATCAAAAATTTTCACTTAAATTTCTCCTAGAATATTAAAATTGCAGGTGTTTTTTGTTTTGTTTTTTTAATTTCACAAATGTTTCACAAAGTATTGTGTAACAAACAAACCACCAAACAACACATGAATGTGATGTAGGAAAATGTATCCTAATGTCAAATTAAGGAAAATCTGCATCATTCCGTATTCTATTGTTTGTTTGTTTTTTCCAGTAGACCTTGATTGGAAAAAAAAAATCAAAAGTTTTTGTTCCTTCAGAATGCAATTAGATGTCCATTTACTTTGGTTATTTGAACTAAATAGGACTTATATTTGAATTCTGCTTTAGTTCATAATGTCTCCCAGTCCAGAGGCAAAAAGTCAAAATGGGCCCCAGCACTTCACCACTACCACAGTGTTGCCCTAGGATTACAACCCCACTTCTTTGCTGTCACCCCCATCAACACATGTGCACACTCCTACGCACATACTTCTGTCTCTGAATTCTGAAGCTAACATAGCACAGAATAATGTATTGATTATGAATCCATGGAAGATGGGACTTCAGAATGCAGCAAAACAAAAGAAAGAAAGGAAGGAAGGAAGGAAGGAAGGAAGGAAGGACGGAAGGAAGGAAGGAAAAGAACCAAAGCAAGGATATTGTTTTCTATTATAAATCTTCTTTCCTTCTTTGAATTTTTCTCACTTGTTTTCTTTACCTTTGGTTTATGTATGATTTAATGGACTCTTCTCCATGAACATACATACAAAATAGCAGTTGTTGTATAGATTTTACATCTCACTCCAGTACAACTGGACATTAAGTTCAGTAACATGCCAGTGTTCCACTTGCCAGAGTTGTAAAGATATGAAGAATCACTTTTTGCATGCTACTTGGCTGCTCGTTTTGTTGAATATGTGAGAGAAGCATATTCTCACTTGCTTTTCCTCAATTCTCCTTCTCTTTCCTAGCCGTGATGGTGTGCCAAACTGCTGCCACCACCAGTATGTCATCTATTCACCCTGCCTTGGAACAACCACACAGAACTTTGGTTGAAAAAAACAATGCAAAAACAAAACAACACTCTCACAGTTACAGAAAACTGGGATTGCAGGGGATCTTACCTCTTTTGGACTATTTTCTGCCATGCTACATTTCCCTTCTCTTGTTTCTTCCCTTCCCCCTCTTTCATTTTCTTCTTTCATCTCTTGTCTCTTGATTTTTTCATCATTGTAATTTTTGGATGAGTACTTAAATGAACAGCGTCAATATATTACATCAGAAGTAGGCACCAATTCTTTCAGGGTTCCTTGTATAGATTGGGGGTGGTCTCCATATTTTTTAAGAATGGGAGTAAATGAAAAAGACTATTTTATCCCCAAAGAGTTATGAAATGGTGTGTGTGTGTGTGTGGATCACCTAGGAGCTGGCTTGTTGGTGAAAGAAGAATGAGCTTAATTCTAATACCTAAATTATATTCCTAGGCTGATTATATGCAACTTCTTTTATTCCAACTATTTGCCTGGACTACTCCACTATATTTCCTTTAAGACTTCTTGGTGGGTCCTGGAAAGGTAGATTCTGTAATTCTTCCCACCCTTGATTTAGAGTTTGCAAAGTAAACAGATCAACAAAAATACCTTGCAGTTTAATCTGTAAAATTGCAAATGTTAGTAATGCACCTGCATTCTAAGCTTAATTATGTGCTGACAATTTGGTCAAATTCAGGTTGATATTCCATTTGAAGCTGATGGGCAGAAAGGTCCTCCAACATACTCCTGTGGAGGTCTTGGCACTGGAAAGGAAGGATGAAGATAGCTAGCCTGGCAGTGGTACAGGGCAGCTTT
>NC_056525.1:224764231-224774231 GCF_019175285.1 Sceloporus undulatus
CGGCGGCAATTCCCTGTGCAGTAAACTAGCATTCTGGGCCCCATCGGTTTTTCTACACGCTCTGTGCGCGGCCCCACTCTACCCATTGTAACACACTCGGGGAACGTTTATCCCCCGGTGCGGGTAAACTTCTCTGAGTGATGCCCAGCAAGTGGTTAAACAGAACTGTTGCTTGTGGGAATTACTGAATATCTCTTACACAAGATCAGAGAAAGTATCCACGAATATTGCTTTTGCTTTTGGATGAAACGAATTTTCTAGACTCATTTCAAACCGGCTTCCGGGCGGGCTTAGGGAGTTGAGACCGCCATAGTTGGCTTAGTCGATGATCTCTGTCTGTGCATGGACAGGGGAAGCGTGTCCCGGTTAGTGCTTTTGGACTCTCAGCGGCTTTCGATACCATCGACCATGTATCCTTCTGGAACGCCTAGGGAGTTTAGGTATCGGGGGCACTGTGCTCCAGTGGTTCCGTTCCTACCTCTCGGGTAGATTCCAGATGGTGCAGCTGGGGGATTGTTGTTCTGATAAGAGGCGCCTTACATCTGGCATCCCCAAGGAGCAATCTTGTCCCCCATGCTATTAACATTTACATGAAACCGCTGGGAGAGATCATCCGAGACATGGGGCCAGTTGTTATCACTACGCTGATGACACCAAATATGTTTCCTGTGCTCTGAGATGCAGTGACTAGGGATGGCATCTCTCCTCTAAATGCTTGCTTGGAGTCGGTAATGGGCGTGATGAGGGAAAACAGACTCAGTTTGAATCCAGAGAAAACGGAAGTGCTCGTGATAGGTTCCCGGGCCCGGGAAGGAAATTTGTCCACCTGTCCTGAAGGGGGGTCACGCTCCCCCTGAAGGACCAGTTCGCAGTCTGGGGTTGCTTCTGGACTCGTTGCTACACCTGACATCTCAGGTGGATGTGACGGTCAGGAGCACCTGTTACAGCTGCGACCCTACCTGGGCCGGGGGGACGTTGAAACCGTGGTACATGCTCGGTAACCTCTCGTTGGACTCTTGTAATCGCTCTACATGGGGCAACCCTTGTACCAAACCCGGAAGCTTCAATTAGTACAGAATATGGCAGCAAGGTTGGTCACTGGATGTTCCAGGACTAGCCATATAACACCTATTTTACAAGATCTACACTGGCTGCCCATTCGCTTCCGGGCGCAATACAAGATTACCTTTGCCTACCTCTGAGGCTGAGAAAGTGTGACTTGCCAAGGTCACCCAGTAGGATTTTCTTGGCCAAGGGAATTTGAATCCTGATCTTTTCAGATCCTAGTCTAGCGCTCAAACCAGTACAGTACATTGCCTTCTGCCTATGGCTAAACTACCATAAAGTTCACAGAGGATATCAAATTTACCAATTTTTTTTTTGTCTATTAGCAATGCAGTTCCCCCCCCCACCTGCTATCAGTTCTGAGGAATGATCCAACCTGCAATAACATTATTTAAATTGTCAGTACGGTACAATTTAACCTGGAATCAGTTTTTTTAATTACTGGGGGAGAAATCCTATGTTTTGGATCCTGCTGTGAGAGGTTAGTGCCTATTCACCAACTGTGAACCATTAAAAAACACACGAGAAAGATAAGTAGGAAGCACTTTCTCTAGATTAAGTACTCCTCTTCCTTTTTTTAAAAAAACTGAATAATAAGACTAAATTTTGACACTTGTGATTAGCATTGAATGCCCACAGGAGAGCAGAATTAATTAATTTTCAAATGACTATTGGGCAAGTAATAGCATTTGCCTATGGATCAACTGGGGGTTCCTACTTCTTCGCAGGAAGAAAACATTATTGAAGAAGTTTGCATTCCTGAGTGATCAAGTTGTGCTTTCCAAAATATAAAGAAGTCAGCTGGTGGTCTTGCTTTTAAATATGAAAGACTGTGAAAGTTTGCAATGACACATTGTTTCATTTATGAGGAAGATGTTTTTTATTTATTTAAGTCTTTTGAAGAACATCTGAAACACGCAGATAAGATTTTCTTTTATATCATGGATAGCAGAGTACAGTTCAACTCCAGCAATTACCGAGTCTCAATATGTTTTACAGAAGATTTCGCCTCTGAAGTCAAAATTCACCAGGAGTGCTTATATAGGTAGAGTGCAGCCCTAGCTATCCATTTATTTTTTGGATTTTTTTTTTCAGGCACAGAGCATTCTTCTGAACTTTGGAAAGTCCTTGAAAGCTCCCCCCCCCCCATGAATCTAATATGAATTAGAGCCAAAGAAAAAAAGGAACTGGGGAAAAAAAACCTCTTTAAAGCAAAAATAAATCACCTCTAATGTGATTTTGGTGATCTTTCCACCAGCATTTCTCCCCCATAGGTGTCTCCAGGGAGAGAGTTGTGTTGCGTTGTGTACTTCAGTCATTTCCAGCTATGGTGGCCCCTAGACAACCCCTATCCATTTTGGAGACGGGCGCGAAGGCAAGATTTGTTCAGAGGAAGTGTGCCATTGCCTTCCTCTGAGGCTGAAAGGGTGTGACTTGGGAAGATCACCCAATGGGTTACCATAGTTAAGCAAGGATTTGAACCCCCTATCTCCAGAGTCCTAGTTCTATGCTCTAACCACTACACTATGCTGACTCTCAGAGAAGAGGGACCTAGTACATATTTAAGCAACCTCCCTTCCCAAATGGAATGATGGAAGATGGAGTCAAGGAATGGCTCCATTTGGGGCCTAGGTACAGCTGTGGCTGATTGTAGCTTAGGTGCCATTTCTTCATTAAGGATGTCCAGGTCAATCCTGAACAGATTGTCCTTCATTTTAGTGACGCTGCCACACAGCCAAATAGATTTGGATATGTAATGACATCCCTGATGGCAAATGAAGCAAATTAAATGTGAGAGCAATCATTCCTGATATTTTTCATTATTTGTTTATTAATATGTTTGTTGTTGCCTTTCAGTCTGCCAGCCTGTCTGAAATGGCTCCAATTGGCAAGATGTTGGAAGATTTTTTAATAAAAAAAAAAATTGCATTCCTTCCAGACTTATAGAGGGCTATTGATGGAAAGTTATCCTGCAGAATGGTGTAAACAAGACTTTCCATTATGCCATTTGAATATGTCTCCACAGACTCCTTGGTGGTTTATTTTGTGTGTATTTGATTATTTTTTGAGATTGTCGCCAATAGGCCAAAAATTAAAATGATAGAAAATATATTTTTCCATACAGTAGTTCTCCTTCTTCTTTGGCTTTTTTGGCAATCTGGGCCCCAGAGGGACCAAGTGCAGAAACGTTCTTCCCCCCCCCCCCCCCCAAAAAAAAAACCCCACTGCAGTTCACCACTCTGCTTTAGAGAGTCCTGTGATTTGATCATGCTTGTTGGTGAAGCAATGTATTTCGTCTAGAATTTTAGAAATCTTACAGTTATATTATTTTGGTGACAGTAAATCTGCTGGTTTAGGATGTAACATTGATCTCAGCAGGATTTACTTCTTAATGTAGATGTGTAGAATTGCAGTATTAGATTGCATGTCCATTTTTGTATTTTTTGCACACTTTGTTTTTGGAAAAGAAGATACAAAACTTCCAATAAATAAATGAATAGGAGTGTTAAAAACTGTCACAAAAATGGTTTCCTTTAGAAGGTTAGGAAACATTTCATTGTTTCCAGATATACCCATATCAGATCCAGGTTTCCAACTGCGTTACCAAGAATGCTTCTGGATTTTTACCTCTGAGAAGAACAGAAGAGCTGTTTCTTCTGCTTCACACCAAAGTTCCATCATGTCCAATACCTTGTTTAAAGCGGCATATGAGATGTTGAGAAAATAAGCACAAAAATTCAAATCTCCCTCGTTTTAATTTTTTTACACCTAGGATTTGGAAATACACTACCACTTAACACTGCATAAATCCAATTGTTAATCCCAACAAGAGTAGATCCATGAATCTTAGTAAAGCACTAATGTAAGTTCTAGTGATTTAATGGGGCTACTCTAATTTGGACAAACAATTGGATTTAAGCCAGAGGTTCTGTTTAGATGTTCCATGAATCATGTTTAGCACATCTCAGATGAAACCACTCAAAGCCTTGCTCATTTTTCATTACCCAGAGGAGGTCTCAGTATTCACAAAAATAAAACATTGTGTCAGATTTTTGCCACCAGGTTTTATCATGCTGATGGTTATCATTGCATGCATATCAACAAGTATAATAAATAGTAGGCTTCATTAGACATTACATCACACTTTACACTGGAGGCTGAGAGTGAGAATTTGCACTGCCATATGGTGTTTTTTTATCCAGCAAGTGGACATCTAAAGAAGAAAAAAAATAATCCATTCTAAGGATATGGATATTAGGAAGAGTTGCTATACTTTGATGTTGCAGTGGATATTTTTTAGAAACTATTTCAGTTTGTTAAATATTCATTGTTTTAGCCCTTTGCTCTTCCTGGTACTTCTATTTGAATATAACTAAAACATGTTGACAGGAAGGAGTGGAACATAATATGTATAGCCCACTTCTTTAGACAGTTTATTTATCCCACTCCAACTTTCTAGAAGTTAAGGGTAAGTGAACATTTAATTTCCCTGTTTGTTGCATTAAACCACCACTGTCTTTGTGAGGTGGGGGTGCAGGAGGAATGGTGACCTTTGTTTGAAATCATGTTCCAAACCCTGGTGAAAAAGCTAATATATGTACAGCATGTTTGGACAATTATTAATGAGGTAAAATTAATTAGGATTAATCTTATCCTAGCGGTGGGTTCCACAGACAATTACAATTAACAGCTTGCTGCTTACTATATGTAGTTCTCATCAAGTTAATGCATTTGTCTCTCTGATATCTTTTGTTTATTAAATATATATGATTAAATTTAATTAACCAATAGTGTATGTAGTGTGAGAGTGTAGGCTAAACACATCCAATTGCAAGGAGCATGTGTTTTCTTCCTTAGAATAAATTGTTGAACTTAATGAAGAGAATTTAAATGTGTAATTTAGAAACAAAAATTATACCAGTTGGAAGAGAAGTGTATTTGAAAGCAAATTTTCTATTTTACATCTCATATACAAATATTAAACTCATTCTCTGAACATGGATTTCTTTAAATAAAATGGTACATTACACAAGAAGAGAGAAGTATGAAGAGACTTAGGGTTTGTGTCCATTATTTATAAACCCCAAATTTTCCCCTGAGATGTGCTAAACATGATTTATGACACCTCTAAACAGAACCTCTGGCCTAAGCTCAAGTGTTGAGCAGTGGTCCTGTAGCAGTCCAGTCTCCATGTCAAAAGTGAGGAGAGTCTGTGGGTACATGTGAAATGAGTACCTATGCCAAGAATTGCGCTCCCCAGGCTGGTTGCATGCTGTCTCTTTCCATGTGGCCTGTGAGCATCCCTGCCAAATCACTCTGCAGGCATGAATTGCGCTGTGGTCAGAATGAGACTGGGCACCTCATTCTCACTTCAGGGCAACTTGAATCTACAGCAGTGGCACCAGTGGGCTTGCAGGAATCACATGGGGAGGCAGCTTCTATCATTCACTGAAAACCTGTAGCAAGTAGGGGGGGATTTGGGGGGAATTCAGGGCGAGGGTACCGTGGGGGCAGCCCAGAATATTCTGGCAAATGTAGACAAGTCCTTAGAGAAAGAACTAATAAAAACCAAACATGTTCAGGTAAGAGCTGTGCAAAATCAGAGGAAGGTCCTATCTTGTACTGCATTCTGTGCACACAGTGATCAATCATTCAATTATGAGAAGTCCACAATCAGAAAATGAATGCAACAGCATGGGAACAGGGGCAGGAGAGGTAGGAAAGTCAGGAGGTGTATCCTGGAAAATCAGCTGGATGGTTGGTGGCTGGTGGCTGGAGTTTGAATTACTCTGCCATGTTCATTTTCATTATAGTATAATTTATATTGTTCACGCTGACTGTTACTATTTTAGTAGGTTTTTAGGACATATGATCTTGCCCTAGTATTGTTAGGAACAAGTGAACCCAAAGCAACAAAAATAATTAATCTGTTAGCAATAGCAAATTGTAATAATAGTGTTGAACATAAATTTTACTTGAAGTGTAAAACACAAATAATATAAATTTTAAAATTGAAGAATATAAATTTTAAAAGAATGTATAGAATATACATTAGGAAGGGAGCAATCTTTGAGAAAAGAAAACTTCCAATAGTTAGGTCAGGTACTTAAGAGCTTTTGCTCTGAAATACTATGAGTTCATTCAGGTAAATATTTGTAGGATTGTAGTCTTATTTGTATTTCTGACTGGTACTGAAAAGCACAGAGAAACATATAACTTTTGAAATTGCTTTATTCAGAAATGGAGAGCACATTTTAGATTCACTAAGCAAATATTCATGTATTTGATATGTGCATTGATTCAAATGTTCCCCTTGTAGATCCTTAAAATTCATAAGATCATTTGGTGTCTTCCAAGTGAATTTCTGACAAATATGCATTTGGACACCTAAATCATTAAATTATCAGCCTCTGAAACATATCTCTATAAGGTCAGATAATTCTCCAGAATTCACTCAATCTTAAGTTTGTTGAAAACATCATGTGGATGGCTTGTTAGCATTAAACATATGTAAGTTGAGGAATCAAGTTGTTTGCCTACTCTTATCATCATGAATTCTATGCTTGTGCACAGAGGACCTTTGGTTGCAATTTGACTTACCCTGGGGCTTCAGAGTTTGGCAAAGAAACCTTATGTTTTTAGCATAGCATAAACCTATGCCAGCATAGTTATACAGGATGCTACTATTATGCAACTGATTGCACTAAAGGCCCCAGAGTCTTAGGCTCAAGTGTTGAGCAGTGGTCCTGTAGCAGTCCTAAGTCCAAGTGAGAAGACTCTGTAGGTACTTGTGAAATTAGTATTTATGCTAAGAATTGCACTTACAAAACATCTGAGAAAGTATAATTGCTTGCACAGCTATTTTTATGTTAGCATAGTGCTCCAACAGGATTCTGACCATTGTCTCAAACTACAAAAAGCTGTTGAAAACAGCACAGTTTTTAGTGATTTTATTGCAAGGGGGGGAAATAATAACATCATTTGTTTTTGCCTGCAAGAATGAAATTAATTAAGATTTACAGCTCTCTTCTGAAATGTTTCAAAAATTCATCTGAAAGAAACAACAGTAGTTTAAGGTCTTTTGGACAAGGTTGAACTTTTTTTTTTTAAAATGGAGCTCTTTGGCTCTGACCAAGACTACTACTTCCTTGTGAGATTCAAGCTCATTTTATTTTCTTAAGTGCCAAGATTCTTCCTGATTATTTTAAAATGTGTCAGTTATCATTTCTCCAGCATCTTTCTTTTCCCTTTTATTGATTTCTTCCAGAATGCTCTCTTCTAAAGCCATCATCCAATAATGGCATGTCCCCTGTTATGCACCTAACATGATAAATAAAAGGTAAATAATTCCAACCCCTTCCCAAAAAGGTAGAAAGAGATCTGCCTCTGTAGAAAAAATAGTTGTGCTTACTATTTGCTGAAGAGTGTTGTTGGGTTTTTTGTTCTGTTTTTGTTTTGTTTTATTTTGCTTTGTTTTTTGTCCTTAGGAGTGAGGAGTACAATAGCAAAATCTCCAGTACTATGCATATTTCTCACTGGTGAATGCATCTTTTTTCTTCTTTCTCTCACTTTTTCCCCTTTGTTTCCCTCTATCCCAGTTTTCATTTTAATAATAATAATAATAATAATAATAATAATATACCACCTTTCCAAAAAGATCAAAGCAGTTTACAAAATTACAATTACAAAATTACAAAACACATAGAATGCATAAAAGATTAAGCAAACAAAATCCGTAAACAAATACAATATCAAAGATAATAAAAACATTACAATCTAATGAAATTCATAATTAACCCCTTTCCCAGTCCCTTGAGAGCAATATTTCTCTTGATAGGGGTCTCTAAATTGTATATTGTGTGTGTGTGTGTGTGTGTGTGTGTGTGTGTGTGTGTGTATACACAATTTAGAGAAACCTATCAACAGAAATACTGCTTTCAAGGGCAATATTGTAACTTCGGCTGCATCCGGACGGGAGAAATTAAGCATCCCATCATGACGTTCAACACTGCAGCTATATTCTCTGTAGAATAATACACAAATAATGCATAAAATATACCAGCTGTATACTGTTATAAAGCAATCTAGAATTCAGCACTACTTTAAAGGAGCAAGCTCCTTGACTCCAACTTTAGGCAGCTGTATTGAAATTAATAGGGTACTTTTTAGCACTAGAATTCTAGGGTATGGTCTTTTACAAACTGCAAAAACAAACAAACAAAAACACATGGCGGAATCATTTGCTACTAAGCTTGTAGTATCTGTACCACAATAAAGGCTCATCTCTCCTTTGCCTCTTATTATATTGTTCAGCCTGCAACACTGCTGTATTTGGTTATGTCCTAACTGTCTTTCCATTCTGCTGCACATGTTTATATTTTATAGCATTTTAGTAGTAACACTGTATTAAAGCCATAAAGAGAGTTGCAAAGGAAACACCTTATTCTTGTTCAGAACTCAAAGCAATACCTAAACTTTTCTTGCTGGCTACAGAATAAATGCTGCCTGAATGAGTAATGATTAGAAAGCTTTTGGAACTGTATTACCATAGGTGACAGCTCTGAGGAGATAGGCAGGTAATGTTAAGAGGCAAGGATAAGAGGCTATGACATTATGTCTGGAGGGTTAAGGACTCACAGTCAAAGCTTGAACTGCTATTACTGGATCAATACTTCTCAGTTCAACACTTATCTTGACTACTGGTTAGAGGCTTTTGTAGATATGAACACTGAGAGAGCAAAATAAAAGTGAAAAAAAATGATTGTTGCTGTTCACTTACATGTGGATTGCTGAAGTTATTTAGGTTTCAGATCCACAGTTCCATTTTTTCATGGGGCAAACTGTTGATGACCTAAAAACAGGATAAAACGAACAAGTTATGAATTATTGTTAAGATTTTTTGTGTGTGCATCTTTCCCCTTCATTTTCTACCAAAAGGAAGCAAGGGTGGAGAATCTTTCTCCCTCATACAATTCTCTTTTAAATCTCATTTTTGTACAACACAGACTCTCTCTCTTTCTTTTTACCCTTTGAAAAACAATTATCTTCTCTGGAATTATTACACCTTTTAATGTTCAATACTCCCAGAGGCCAGCAAACATTATAAGAGCAGGCCATAACAGCTAGTTTTTTCCCAAGAGTCCCAAAGGGTGAGGAACATATTTTATAACACTGAAGACTGAATTAAAAGACTACACTCAATACATTTTGTAAAGTATGTTTTATGGAGGGTGTACATATATCTATTCATAGCCTTAGTTGCATCTTACTTTTTGTCAGGCACTCCCTTTACTTTACCTGACACTTACTCTTTCTGTCGTTTATAACATACATGGACTTCATGTGAGTAGACCACCCTCTCCAACCACTTTAGATGAGCAATTAGAAGTGAGCACTTGCTCTGATAGCCCAATTTATTCAAATTTAGAATTTCTTGATAAACTTGGTAGTTTTCATTACCAGTTAAAGGTCGGTAACGGGTACTGCTTCCATCAATAAGTGATCTACATAGAACTCGCTCTGTGCAGGCTGATAACTGCAGAAATCTGCACACTGTGGTTAGTACACCAGTGGACAAAACACTCTTGAGTGTTCTGAACATTGACATACAGTGTTTTGTGCATTCTTATGCTGGGAGCACTAGCTGCTGAAAGTCAGTATCAGTTCTGCAGCTGCTAATTTGGGGATTGTGACTTTGACAATTTAATCATGATGGAATCCAATAGGCAGACACAATGCTTTTGCTCCAATGCAGTCTCCAAGTTATCAGTACCCTTCTGGTGACCCCAGCATCAATACCCTTCTAGGAATAATAATCACTAGATGAAAGTAATTTGTTGTGGTTGTTTATGCCTTCAAGTCATCCCTGACTCGTGACAGTCATAACGTAAACCTATTATTAGGCTGAGAGGGGGTTTGCCTTTGCCTTCCTCTG
>NC_056525.1:224779231-224781623 GCF_019175285.1 Sceloporus undulatus
AAAGAATTTTAGTCTCTCTTTTTAAAAACAAATGTGAACTGAGTGGAGCTGGGTTTACAGGTCACTAATGTTAAACAATCGTATAGTGCTTTGACTGCTTTATTATAGGGACATTGCCACAGTTGGCAAAGGTCAATTTCTGACATAGATATTCTCATTCCACTAGTCATCCTGAACCTTGTTTTCTCTACTTTGCTTTTATTTTTACATGCCACAATGGGGGAGGAATAGTAAAGAGATGGTTATGTCGTCTAGCGAAACAGTAGGAAATGCCCATAACACTATGGAAATGCTTCTTAGACATAAAATTGAGTTTTTACAAGGGGAAGCTGCAATATTTTTGCACTGTATATTCAATTTCCAGCAGTTTTCTTCTGTTTCCTGTTCCAGTCAGTCAGAATATACCATCTCTGGTATATTCAGTTGACACGAGAATTGGGCAGCCCACTCATATTGTACTTCCCCAAGTCTTATTTTCCAACTAAAACTCAACAAGATTCTTGGAGGCCTTTGAGTATGTCATCTTAGCAGTATGGGCTTTTGTAAGTGGGATGTTTTGAAGTTTGTTATTTCCACACCTGGGATTCAGCTTGATATATTCATTTCTCTCTCTCATTTCTCAGTGGCCCTATTTTTGCTCCAATCCTGTTAGCATTCGACTACTAGACTTTATCATTTGAGGGAATACAGCACTATATCACCGTCTTTGGTATAGCTATCCTGGTCTGTATTGGAATCACCATACACCTAGTGAGTGTTTATATACCAAGTAACAATTGTAATGTGTATTGGTTTCTACAGCTGTTTCTCTGGGAAGTGAAGAGGCAGATGTTGATATAAATGATGCTCATAAAAGCAAAAATAACTCAGACACTGTCTTTTTTTCTTACAGAGTATGAGCAGGCAATGCAGAAATGCTGTAGAAATAAAGGAAATATGTCCTTATTTGTTTTATAAGATTAAATGTCTAATGTAGGTTAGAATAAAAATTTTAAAATATACTTCAACATATGTTGAGTGACTGTAAAGCCATCAAGCAAATACCTTGGAATTCTGAGACTTGAACCCAAATGTCTCACATGTCATTCAGTCAAAGTGGCTTCTTAATTAAACCAAAAATTACAGTCTATTCAATGTCCAGTGGGCTATTCAGAAAGAGATTTTTATTTCAAATTCATCTAATATATTGATATTAATTATTATTACTATATAGCCAAGTCTATTTTATCTATTCCATTAATGGGAATTTTACTTACTATTTTATATTTTAAACTATATTTCATTTCCAAACTTTATGCAAGTTTCTGGGTCATTTAAAGGTTAATGAATTTCTGTTTGAAATAAGTTTTGTTAATAAACTAGTTTCTGTCTAAAACAATTCAACTGTCTTTCCCATCTTCCTTCAATGTGATGCTATCTGAAACTTGGTATTGCCTTCTAATGCTAACAACTATTGAGTCGACACAGTATGTCATGGCTTTAGACTATCATATTTATCTTTTTATTTATTAAAATATTTTTATTCAACACATGAATTTGAATACATAAAATAACACCAAAGAAAAAAAGAAATAAAATGCCCCCTTCATAAAATACACTGGTACCCCGGGATACGAATGCGCCGCGTTACGAAATTTCCGGGATACGAAAAAATCCCATAGGAAATAACTGTTCCGGGTTACGAAGGTTATTTCGGGTTACAAAAAAAAATTTGGTGCTTTTCGGCGCTTTTTCGCACCAAATCGCGGCTTTCGCTATTAGCGCCTATGGGGCTTCGGCTTGCGAATGCTTTTCGGGTTACGAATGGCGCCGCGGAACGAATTAATTTCGTAACCCGGGGGAGCCCTGTACAAAAGACTCACACAAAATAATCACTACATATATGATCCCCTCCATCTTTAACTCAAACTATATTGAACTTCCTAAACACCATATCCAAGTTACACTTCTGTTGTAAGCACATTACTATTGTCTTTATATTATCTTTTAAATACCCAAACTGATAAATTTCCCCATTCATAAGATCTGAGCAGATGGAGAGGAAAAGCCAGCATACCTCCAGGGTTTCCCAATTTGCAGGGAGAATCTGCTGATTGCACAGCTTGCCCCTACAATGGACCCATGGGCAGTCCACACTGTCCTTCTTTGTCTGAAAGGACAGACTTGCCAAAACGGGCCATTTGCAGGTATAAGCTGTGCCACACCATTATTATTTTTTCTCTTCTGCTCCAACATATGTGCATATTTTAGTATTTTATAGTGTGGCATTTTATTATTCTCTTTGTACAGCATATGTTCTGGTATACTGCCCTTTGGTGGAAAGGGTGTTATAAATAAGCATTATTATTATTATTATTATTATTATTATTATTATTATTATTATTATTATTAT